>NC_041024.1:2180908-2445908 GCF_900634625.1 Parambassis ranga | reverse complement strand
TACCTTCTGGGTGAAGATGTCGTCCTGCTGGGCCTGTGTAATCCTCTACCTCTGGCTGCTGCTGGGCCCGCTGTGCAGCTGTCAGTCAGAGTCCAGACCTCGGCGCTCACGCATCAAACGACGCTCAGCGTCTTCCCGTCACGTCACCGTCAGCGTCTGACGCTCTCATCGGGAGGAGCAGCGGGCCAGGGGCGCGACGTGGACAGGAGGTCAGATGACTCCCGGGTCTCCCTGCAGTGCGCCGCAGGAGGAGACTTTCAGGAATGGAGGTCATCGGGGGTCACAGGTCAAAGACTCACAGTGGTGTGAGAAGGACCAGTGAGAGCACTGGGAGCCCGGCGCCCCGGTGTTACACGGAGTCCCTAAAATGAAAGCACCGCCGAGGACGTGACACAGTCTGAGTTGCCAAAGGGACCAGAAGGAGTGAACGCTCACTCTGCTTACATCACAGACCGTAGGCGTACAGACCATACTTCAACTTTCAACATTTAATTGTAGTCATATTGTTATTTTTAAATGTTTAAATATTATAACAGAAACAAGACTTTTAGGCTATTTGTTGTATTTGTTGAGTCCACGTCCCAGATTATTACATTTTGCCCTGAAACAGAGCCTTGTTAGTCCTCCGGTCTTTGACAAAGATGAGGGTTGTGAGCACGAACAAATCTTTCAAATGCTTCACTGGAACCTTTTTTAATACTTTACAAAGAGCAATCATCATGAAAATCTGCACAACACATGCAGATATAAGCTGCAGTGAGGTCTGAAAATCTGAAAATATTCCTGAAAACCACCTTTGAGTTGTTAGACTAGGATTCTGTAATCCTGATTAGACTCACCTGGAAATCTAATTTACAATCAACTGGAATATTTATACACGTTTACATATTAAGGGAATTAGCCTAGCATGCTCATTAGCGAACCTCAACCACAGGCATGATTTCAGGCATCTAACTGAGGTGCTAACATGCTAACACCTTTAGGAGCTCTATTAGACTAACAACTCTTTGTGTTAGAGAAGCTAAGAGACTCGTCCCAAATGTGAAAACTGCTGCTTCAGTATGAAGGGACACCGACTGGAAAAGAATTTCATGACTAGAGGGTGAGCTTTATTTTATTTAGTGCTAACAGTTACAATCCAGATACATACAGAACCTGTTTAATGCATCCTGCAGCGCCAAATGAAGATTTGTTCGCGTTTGTGTGGATAAAACCCGAAGAGTCCGAGATCGCAGGAACATGACATCATCACGATGAGACTGTACGAGAGGGACTAGAGAGGCAGCTACACAGAAATGTATGATGTTGTGAGAGGTCAACGCAGGAATACTTTGCATTATGTTGATTTAAAACACATCATTCACTTCCAGGTGAAAAAAATTCTTGTTTACATTTTATTTCGATTCATTAAAAAAAAAAATTGAAACCAAGAGTGCTCAAAAAATTTAAACAAAAAAAAAAAGTCAGAGAGGACAGAAGCTTTCCATCTCATGCCTTCAGATGAGTCTAAAAGATGCTGAGGTGTATTATGTTGTGAACATTATTTAGCCCCTTTAACCAGTTAGGTTCCCACAGATGTCCCCCTGCTGACGGGAGGCTGAGCACAGTGTCTGTGATGACTTCTTAACTGTTAAAGAGCAGAAATCTGGCTCATGTGTGCAGCTATGTTGTCTGTAGTTTTTCCTTTGTTGTAGATTTTATTTTATGTTTTGTAAATACAATGTTTTCTTACAAATGTTTGTCTGTTTACATGTGGTTTGTTGATCCTTTAATATAAAAAGAAACAATCAGTCATTATTCGCACAGACGCTCGTTTGGCACGTTTACATGAGGTCTGATATTAAAAATAACACAAAAATAAACTATTTAACAGGTTTTCTCATATTAGTATATTTATGATAATCAGTGCCACACAATAAAATACTGTATATTTCTTTTGAAATATCAAAGAGTGGACCTGATCTGAGCTGGAAGACGTCACTCAGGTAATGTGTTAAGGTTTAAGCTTATTGTTTCTTACACATAAATACACTGTGAAGCAAAAATGTTGTTAGATATTAAAGATACAAGAAAAAAGAAAATCCACCTTCTCATCCAGCTGGACATCAGACGTTTTTGGCAAATGCTTTCCTTTCCTACATTTCCCAAGATGCAACAGCCTGCCTTACATGAAGGGGCTGATTTTTAACCTGATCAGACAGATTATGGTGTGTCCCTGTGTGTCTGCTTCACAATCTGGTCCTTTTTTCAGGAACCAGTGACATCACGACATGCTGCTGCCGTTGCCTAGCAACCTGCAGCTGTTTGTGCTGCCTGCTGTATGCACACCGGTGTGCATGGACTCCTGCATGAACAATTTAAGTCTTTAAGGTCACCACTACCAAAAATATACAACACTGAAGGAGTCTCTGAAATGGGACAGCGTTGTCCTTCAAGGGATCCAGCCCCTTTATTGTACTCTTAACTATGACTCGAAGTCCTCTGCTGAGTGCAGGAGATGTGGACAGTCAGCTAAACACCTGCAGCAGAGGATAAAGCCAGTGGAGAGCATCTAAAAACTGAGCTGCTGCATTTTCAGTGTGGGGCTGATTTGTTGGACCCAGGAACATTTGAGTTTTTTCTCACTTGGACAGAAGTATGCTGGAGACCTTCTAATGGACCCAAAGGGCAGATTACAGTGCTAAGCACTCCTCAGGTGTGCTGCTGACAGCTATCTGAGGATGAGCTAAAAGGTTTAGCATAAGTAATACAATGCATTTAGGCCAGACGGGTACACACCAAGAGGAGAGTAGTGGTTGGTGGATGTTTTTACATGATTACAGCAGCAGCTATTGGATAAAACTTCCAACTGGACAGGGACACTGTCTGCTGTACAGATTCTACCAATATCCCATGAGTTGGAATAACAAGGGCAAAAATAATCTGGATGAAACTAGGGCTGGATTTTTTTTCTTTTACACACAAACGCACAAATAAAAAAGCAATAAGAAAAAGGCCTTTTCAGTCCATGTTCTTCTCTTTGGTTTGTGTTTAAAGGTGGACACAAGCATCCACCTAAAGTGCTCTGTGTGGTACAGTAAGCTTTTAAATTAACATGAAATCTTTCCGTCGTCTCTCCTGAATCCTTCAGGTCATCATGTGGACAGTTTTGAGGCTGTAGGCTTCAGTATGAGACGCACAGACACACACACACACAGCGTCTCAGCCCCTGAGCTCTGCAGGCGGTCTGGGTCCTCTGTTGCTGCAGACCCTTTCCAGCGGCCGCAGCAGCTCGTCCTCTCTGGGTCTGTACGGCACCACGTAGCTCCGCTCCTCCAGCAGGATGCGGTTCAGGGTGTGCTCGTAATTAATGTGGCGCCGCACCATGAAGATGTACTGCTTGTCCACATCCACCTGGGGGCAGTCACAGGTGTTCGGGGCCCACAGAAACTCCCGGTGCTCCAGGCGGAAGCGGTTCCGGTAGGTGTGGATGATCTGGACGTCGTACCGAGTCTCCTCTCCTCTGTAGAGCTTCCCAAGGACTCTGGCACGGAAAACTGACAGGAAGTACAGACATTTAATAATAAGCTACGATCCTACAACAAAAAACGACTCTAAGTTCATCCTCACCAAAGTCCTTCTGACAATACTGCCTCTGGCGTTCTCTTCGGCCTTTCACTCGCTGGCATCTCCCACAATGCCCTGCAGGATATGGCAGATATTACACCGATACTCCACGATGGTTTTCTTTCAAAATCAATTAGCCTCTTTTTCAGGCCTCTGAACTGCCCCCTGCTCTGATCACAGATCGAAACAGGCCTGTCTTATGTGTATTAACAAATTAGCAGCTGTGCTAATTTACAGCATCCATGATGATGTTTGTATTGCTTCCATGGAGGAGCAGATATTCTGGTGGAGGTGGAGAACTTACGTCCAGGCGAGGGCTGAGGAAGGAGGTTTCTGTGGTTCTCCTCCCGCTCCAGGCGGTTGTGGTGATGAGACTGACGTGGCGGCTTCACAGGCTGTAAAACTAGAAAACACACACACTTTAATCAGTGACAGGGCAACTCTGTCGACACACAGGTCTTACTGTGTTGACACTCATACACACACACAGGTTTCTGAAGCTGCACATTTCTTCCCCATCTGCACACAGATTCTGTATTTCAACATGTTTTCTGGTTAGTTTGGCCACGTGTGCTGCTGTATGTTTGTATTTTGACAGCTAGCTGGAAGAGCAGCTCACTGTGCGACATAATAAATCAGATAACACAGGATCCATAATGTGTGTGGATACATACAGTCAGATCCAGAGATTCCTCACACTCCGGTCCTCCTGACCTCATTACCTCCGGCTTTCCTCCAACACTAAAAATCACGACCCGCTTGTTTTACCCAACAAACTACCAACAAACTACTTCTGGCAACAACGCAGCACCAGTTCTGTTTGGCAGCTGGAAAACATTTCCAGAGCGGCTACTTTGGGATTTATTACTGCAGTGGATGGAGTCTGACAGGAGGCGCAGGTCCTCGGGCTGTGCGCACATTTCCATGTGAATGTGAGCACATGTGTACAGCAGCTTATCATGAGAGATAAACCAGCTGCATTCCTCAGCAGCCTGCAGACTCTGAACCCAACATGGCGCTGAAGGAGCATTTTTTTAACCCTCTCCACCACCACACTGCACAGGTCTTCACGCTCTGCCTGCGACTGCACCCGTCTGGGTCACTGTCATCACAATGTGATCAGGGAGTGATCAACAGAAACCAGGCTGGTGAAATGGTGATGTGAGGCTAACAGACCTTTGCAACATGGCATGAACATCAGGGTCAGTGCCTCTGGACTGGCAGACCAGAGTGCTGCTTCCCATTTTTAAGACTACTGACCAGAGGGTGTGGTCGAACAACAGGGAGGACCACACTGCTCAGCCCTTCCCTTAGAATACTGGGTACTGGGTCCATTGCAGCGGGCCACTCACCCTACTCACTGGACTCTGATCTTTGTCACTGATTCTGTTCAGAATTTTTATGGACATAATTTTGTTTGTACAGCCAAGGGACAAGGGGGGCAGTTTGGTGATTGCTGTTCTTTGCAGATAATGTGGTCCTAATAATCTGGCTACGGTCCTCAGCCAGAAAAAGCCCGAACACAAGTGCCTGAAATGAGTTTTCTCTGGATGGGGGCCGGACATTTTCTCAGAGACTCTGCACCAAGGTCCTCCTGGATGACTGAGCGAGGCGCTCACCTTGGCACTCCAGGCATGTCCAACCAGGAACAGGAAATGCCTCAGAGGAACTGAAGGAGGTGGCCAGGGAGGTCTGGGCCTCCCTAATTAGGGCCCCTGTGGATCGATGGATGACGATGAAGATTCTCAGTCATCCGGGTCATTTTCATTTAAGAGCTTGAAGCGACGAAGCTGAACTTTCTTTCTTGAGGAGGTTTCTCTGCTCCTCCAAGCAGCTTCATCAGTCCTAAATAAACTGATGGTACCTTACATACTTACATACTAATCATCTGGACAACCTTGTGTGTGTGTGTGTGTGTGTTTAACAGAACCCTGAGGCAGCGACACAAGCAGCAGCTTGTCCATTTAAATATGACCTAAGGCTTCATTTTAACTTCAATGGAGCTGTGACTGACGAGGTTATGAGGAGGTAACAGATTAACTCTCATGCTTTCATCTGCTTGGATGAAGCTGCAGGCAGGTCTTACACCAGGGGGGCAGGGTGGGGCGTGGAGGAGGCCGGATAGTGGTGGTGGTGGTGGTTGATGTGGTGGGCTGATACCAGGGCAGGTAGGTGGCGGTGTGGTGGGCCTCGCGTAGTGGACTCCTCCCCCCATGGTAGAGTGCGTACTGGTCAGGTGGCAGCCAGTACTCGTACTCGATGCCAGGGTTTCTGTCTGTGGCCAGAACCTGTGACACATCACAACCGTTACAAAGACCTTCTTAATAAAATCAAAAATATTTCCAAGCCGTCCTGTCTCACCATGAGATGGAGGTCTTCCTGGGTGGGACCCGGCACCTCGAAGCTCTCCCAGGTGTCAGCCGAGCGCCGGTACAGCAATTTGGTCCCGGCCACATTATACTCGCCCGGAATGCTGATTTTCCAGTTACCATTGATCACAAACTGGGAGCGTCCATTCTGCAGGGCTGTGTGAAGTAAAGAAGAAAAATGTGATCTCACAGTGATGAGATTAAGTCCCCGTGTCAGCGGGTCAGGCCGAGGTAAAGGTGTCAGCAGCAGAAATGTGCCAGCTGCCTATATATGGCAGCTGCTTCTCCTCGGTGCAGGGATTTTCCATGACACGAGATGGAAACAAGTACCTTCACCTGCCTCGCCCCAGCGCTCAGATAAAGCCTTTTACAAGCAGCCAGAGTGTGTTCCATTTCAGGGTCTTATTTTGGTCTCATAAACAAGCATGAGAATAGATGCCCTTGGTTACTATGAAACCAGATGCAGAGCCCCTGCTGTCTCCGGGGAGAGGAAGCCCAGGAAATCATTTTGAAGAGGCTGTTTTACTCTGCAGCCATGAGGCCAGTGATGTAAAGAGACTTCCTGTGTATATATAGAGGAAACTGATACACAGAAGCCCAGGTGTCCTGTGTGTGTGTGTGAGTGAGTGTGTGTGAGTGTGTGTGTGTGTGAGTGTGCGTGTGTGTGAGTGAGTGAGAGTGTGAGTGAGTGTGTGTGGTGTGTGTGTATGTGAACCTTACCGAGATAGTTCCTGCTGTTATCGGTGACTCGGATGTGAGTGGCTCCAGCTGGTATCATGGCCACTTCGTTGTATCCGAACGGCCCGGCTGGCACACAGAGACAGAGCCCATTAGTTTGCCCACAGTGCACCACACCACACCACAACAGAACACACCACAACACACCACAACAGAACACACCACACCAACTGCACCACATGATTAAAGCAAAACTTTACAACCAGAGACCTCAGAGTCATCTGAAGTTATTTTAAAGCTGAAAGTTGGTTAAACTATCATTTTTAACTCTGTGGGGACGCTGTAAGAGGTTATAGTCCTAAATAACAGAGCATGTCTGTGCCTTTAAAGGGGCCCTCCACCTGATCAACATGATCACCACAACCGTGACCAGACAAACCTCCTCAGGGACTCCTCCGTAAATCCTTTTTTGGTCATCTTGCCCTCAGACCCCAGACATGTTTTAGTCAATCATGTTTCCATTCATTCTCTAAACTAAATCCATCAGCGTGGTGGTAGCAGCACTGATGCCCAGACCTCCTCCAGCTCCTCCTGAGGGATCCAGACCAGCCAGGAGATGCTCTTACTGGTCCTGGCCCTGAATTCTCAACCCCAGATGGTAAACCCTCAAAGGGGGGCCTAGGAGACCCAGACCCAAAGGCAATATGTGCTTATAGTAAAGTCATATATATAAACACACGGCTGCCTATAAAGTTGGAATGAAATATTTTTTTTTACCTGTTCTCATGAATGTGATTCAAGCTCTCCTCCTCCTGCTGCTCTCATCCCTGCCTTCAGCCTTCAGCCCTTCATCCCTCCCCCTCTCCCTATATTCTCTATTCCAATAAAGCCGTCAATTCAGAGGCGTGACCTAGCTAAAGAGTGATATGTAACCACACAGGCGGAGGCGGGGACGGTGGGGACCCCCTGCTGTTCTGGGGTGAAAAGCTGCCACTGCATGAACTCTGTTCCTTGCCGCCCCTGAAGAGCGTGTAACTGTGGTTGCTCCTGCTTACCCGTGTCGAAGAGAAACTATGCATAAGGTTCATCTGCAGGGCTCCAGCTACACGACGAGCTCTGACTGAGTCGGAGGCCGCCGGTACTCTGACCTTGGGAGGAGCCGCCCACTGTAAGTTCTCCCTTTAGTTGGGAAACGCAGCTGCAGGAGGAGGGAAAGCCTCTGAAGGCTGCTGAGCCGCACAAACAAAGCGGCCATTATCAGCCTGTTTTCTTCTTGCTCAATCTGAGCCATTACGGCCGAGCGCTCCATCTGTCAGCTCTGCTGTGTGTGCACAGAGCTGTGAGAGGAAGGCACAGTGACAGAGGCGAGGCCCGAGCCAAGTCACACACCAGAGGTGCTGGAAAAGGATCGATTACATTATCTATCACCAACCTATGGTTCATGTATGATTAGCTACCACTAAGTAACCTTTTTGAGAACTTCTGCAAAGATGGAGAATCGCTCAGCAGAACTTCTTATGGTAGATCCGGATGTCTCGGTTACAAATTTTGTTGTGAAGCTACAAACACAAAACACTAAATTCTGTACTTGTCATTGCATCTAAGAAGCCTTTACCACCTCACATGACAAAAGTTTGGATATCTATAGCATGCGGAGCCCACAGTTCTCCAGAAACAGTGTTAATAGAAACATGTGTCTGTCTCTACGTTGTTTTCTTGAGTAAAACCCTCCCTCTCCACCCTCTCCACCCTGCTGAGCTGCAGGTAGCAGTGAAGGCCATGTTTTGGTGGCTTTCAGCCAGAATGGCCTGAGGAACTTTGTGTTCTTCCTCCTCCTTCCTGAAGTCGTAACAACTGTAATTTTGGACCTGTTGTTCATTCTGGACGGCAGCCAGCCACCTTTGTTTAACCCAACTGTTACCATGGTTAATGTTCACTTCATCAGCCAACAACGGCCTCCTGACTGAGCCTGAACCACTAATAATAAGACAACTTGTTTCAGCTCATTCCTGGTGGAGGTGCTTTATGTGTTTGTGTGTATCTTACCTGCCTCCAGACTGTTGCTCTGGTACACACTCTTGTGGTGCAGGCAGGTGGTGTTGTGTCCCCCGCACACCATGCAGGCGTCCTCCTGCTGCTTTGAGCCCAAGATGGAGTCACAGCCGGGCTTCTGTACGACACACAGACACAGGGAATGAGAGTTGGGAAGCGTCTAACCTTTTCTCTTTTTGCAGCCATCCTCATCCAACTTATTGCACGGCCTCTACTCAATTCTCTCCCTGTCTCTGTCTCTTATTTGCTTCTCTCTGTCATTTCCCTCGGACAAACATTTACTTTGCAGAAAAACAGCGACTCAGCGGCCTCGAGAGGAGAGAAAGGGTTGAAGTGTTGTCTCGTAAAAAAATGCCAAAGCAAAGAGCAGGGAGGACGAGCTGGATGCTTTATGGTGTGGCAGTGAATGTTGTTGTGAGATGGAGTACAGTGCTTCCTTATCCAGGCTTTATCTTCCACTCAGCAGAGCCAGGCGATGAAGGGGGATGTTCCCAGGCAAGAGAGCAACAACCTAGGGAGGCTGTAATCATGCCCCTGAGCCCCTTAAAAACACAAAACAAACTCAGAGCATCTGTGTGTGCACAACAGGAAATGAATCCTCTGAGGGAAAGTAGCAGAGGGAACGAGGGAGCAACCTCGTTCTCCACACAGTAGGTTGGTGAATGGAGTCAGGCTATGAAACATACGTCTTCCTACTGTAACAAGCTTCTCTGCCATCTTCTCGGTTTGGAAACAAACGAATAATTTGAGACTTCCTGTCATCCTGAAGTGATGCTTTTTGAAGGCTGTATTTGAAACTACACAGGCAGTAAGGCACCGGTCAGAACAGACTGTAGCATGTAGCATAGAGTTACCTAACGTAGCATCCCTTTCTGTGTGAGCATCACTACAGAAAAAGCAACAACAAGCTCGAGCTTGTTGTTGTTGAGGAGTCCAACGCGTCAAATCCCTTTCACTTCCTAACTGTTCGCGTTTGCTGCCTACAAACCATGCTAAAATGCTAAACTATGTTGCTGAATATACAACATTATGATATTACATCTGCTGTCTAAATGTGTAAGCCTGTTAACGTTCGGATTTATTTTTTTAAAAAAGTAAAACAAGTACACATAGATAGATTTTTTGAGGCATGGCTGAAGTCTGATTTCAAAACTATAGGCACACAGTGGATGCTAGCTGCATTTTTACAGGGATTGGCATCTTGGTGGACGTCCAGGAAATAAAAGAATTATAAGAATGACAAGAATTGACTATGTCCATAAAAAGGACTTCAAATTTAGCTGTCACACACACAGACACACACACACACGCACAGTGTCCATGTGCTCTGCAGTATGATGTCAGTGTGACACACAGTCCACCACACCAGCTGCAGGCTGCATCTGCTTCCTGTTTCAGGCCCCACTCTGCTCTGACCTCCAGTCAGTCCCATAAATCCCCCTTATTCACACACATACAAGCATGTACACACACACACACACATATATATATAGACATATGTAAACACAGACACAAATTAATCAGGAGTGTAAAAATAGCTGGGACTCTGAGTGCCCCCTCTGCTGGATCAGATGTGTGGCGGCTGCATCTGTGTGCAGAGAGGTGAGCGGAGGTCGGCCTGGTGTGGGACTGTGTGCTCTCCAGAGCTGTAATGCTAACTGAAGGCTGCAGTCCACACTGATGAGTGCACTCTGGCCCTAACGCACAGCATGGAGTTCACTTCTCCAGAGAGCTCCAGTCAGAGTGGTCAACATCACTTAAACCTCAACAGAGAGGGGCTGACGAGGAGAGAGAGAGAGAGAGAGAGAAGCTCTGGGCTCAGGCCAGCTTCCAGTTCCAAACCCAGACAGGTCATCATGAGGGTCTGTGTTTCCACAGGCACAGGTCCTGCTCACTGTCTCCCCTCAGACAGATAACTGACAGCTGGCAGACCTCCACAGTTTATACAGACAACAAGTCAAGTCTGCTCTGAAGATTTACTGACCCAGGAGGGCAGCTTGACCACAAAACACCAGAAATTATAAATAATCAGAAACAATCAAGGCAGATACAGCGAACACAGTCTGACTCAAATCAGTCATCCTCTAAAATGGATATTTTAGGTGTATAGGTCTTTGAGCCAGGGCAGGACAGGGGATTGAACCGCCAACCTCACAGCGGGCCAAGACCAGATCAAAGAGCGTCATCAGCTTTGATGAGCCTGCTAACCCGTCCATCCAGCTTCTACATGTCATGAAGACCTTTCATGTCACTGCTGCAGCACTGTGAAATTGACCTTTGACCTTGTGAATATACCATGCCGTTCTTTGATCGCTTCGTCCAGCTCAACTGGACACAACTGATGTGTGAATGCTTGAATCTTGGCCACATTGACTCTTGATAACCCAATTCTAATCGGCGGATCTTGCATGAAGGTTAAAGAAATCCCTTCATAGTTTTTCTGTGAGATCACATTTTAAAGTTATGGCTTTTGTGATGTTACAAAACCCCCAAAATGTTCATTTTAAGTGAACCTTTGCACCACAATTTAAAGAGACTGCTGTGGGAATAGTTCATTGTAGTTAGATTCATGATAACACACACTCATAGAAACATAAACACACACTCACCAGACAGCGTCCGTTGACACACACAGCTCCGGACTCCTTGTCGCAGGCTGTGCCGTCGAGCACTCGGCCAAAGTTGTAGTAGAAGTTGTGACCCAACGCCAGACAGCTGAGTTCACAGGGGTTAGAGCCTGGCAGGCAAGAGCTTCAGTCAGTCAGGCTCACAAAACACACACACAGCCAGCAGGCTGCACACACATTGATGTACAATGCAAATAATCACAGTTATAAACACTTTGTTTAAGTAAAGAGGAGTGACTCCTCTCTGACCTCCATGGAAGGTCGTCCATCTGAAGGAGTTTCCAGCCACCAGCGGCCGGTCATTGAAGGCAGCACACTGCATCTCCCGGAAATCCTGCGAGCCGGAGGGACACTCCTGCACACACACACACACACAGACCTAAACATGCTGCTTAAACACGCTACAACCCATCTGAGCATTTTTCCGTTAATTAATATTGACCAGAGCGACTGGCTGTCCAAACGCACACCCACACACCCAGGCCACCACGTCGCTGACCTCACAGTGTGTTACATGCATACAGAAGCTCATCAGTGCAGAGGTGACATTCATCCTGTCAGTGAAATTCCACATCACACCCAGAAGGCGCACGGCGGCTACACCTGCGCCGGACACACCCGTGTGACCAACTTGTAGCGCAAACATCAACCATTGTTCTGCAGTGTTTGCTCTGAAAGTCAGTGTTCAGTGCAGTGTGAAAGCTTTGTGCTGACATGACCTTGGTGTTGCAGATCTTGTATTGTCTGGGATCCCCTGCACATGGTCCACCCACTGGGTTCCTGGGACACAGAAAATAAGTGTGTAAACACAGCAGAAAGGAATCCTGTCAGCTTGCATATGAAAGGCAGGTTTCTCAGGGAAACCTATGGAAAAATGATCTCGATCTTTAGTAAAAACACAAATAATCCACGTTTTATAGTTATTTGCACCACATGTGCACACTTCAGTCAGACAATATAAACCAATCAAGACGTCTCAAATAAATATTCTACAAAAATAAAACATTTGCTTTAAAGAGATTCTGTAAAAAAACAACAATCCTGCACTCGTGCCATGATGGACTCATGCGTGATCAGCAGTCATGTCACAAAAGTTCAGCGAGTATTTGGTGGATCTGCAGGTTTTTTACAGCTGATGTGCAGAGTAAAATGAAAAATTGGTTTGTAGAAAAGCCCATCGTTAGATGGAGCTCCTGTTTTAACACCTGCAGGCACTAAGAGACATGCCGTGCATCCTGACTGCAGTTTTTTTACATTTTTATAAAATCAATAATCACAGAAATTCAGCTTGTCTCATTATTTTTGTAGCCTTTGCTCCGGACGTTCCAGATTTCCAGTGTTTTGTGTTACCTGGTGATACAGGTGCGTGTCCGCACAGAGGCTCCGCCCCCACAGCTGCGTGAGCAGACAGACCACCCGCTCCATGGCGCCCACTCGTTTCTGAAGTGCAGCTGCCGCCGGGCACGTGTTGGACGCCCCGATGAAGGACCCCACGCGGAAACCCAAGAGGCCTGAAAACAGCCAATGAGAGACGAGCACTTCAACTTTGTAACATTTTTAACTTTGTAACCAGAAAGGCTGCGTTTAAGAGACGAGAGTTTAATTTATGTTTGTCTGTGAATCAACCACACGCCTTTAAATCCTAATATGTTCTTATTAGGACTTTTTTAATTAACATCTTGACAATAAAACAAAAACATTGTGCTCCATGTGTAGAACCAGAGACCTAAGTATGAAGTCTGAATGATCCAATTAGAAAAATCACCTTTAATTCTGCAGCTTATCGTGTAAGCACACTACACCTGGTGTCTATTTGAGCCTGTTGAGAAGTCAGAGCAATAACATAATGGGCCAATTTGTGCAGAAAACCTTTCCAACAATGTGCTCAGTGTGGAATACCTACGCTACAAGCACCAACAACGTGGAGGATGATGCTAACACGTGTTCCACATATGTCAGGACTCATCACGTTAAGACCCTCCAGGACTCTGCAGGTTCATATGTGTGGGGGGGGGGGGGGAATAAAAGCATCTTGGTGTCATGCTGAAGACGACCTCTGGACATGATTGGATTTTTGAAGCACACTATATAGAATACATTATTTTTCAAGCAGTGATGTTGAAAACATAAGCAACATCAGGAGGAAGCTGTTCATCCTGGTGTTGCAACAAGACCTCATTGAGGGCTCCGAGCCTGATCTACCCCTGATCCACACTGAAACCACTCCTACAGTGTCTGAAGAGCGTCTGAACGAGTTGTAGTTCATCAAAAACAAACAGGCGACCTTGAGAGCCTGGTGGATCAGGACCGTCGGAGCCAAACAATAAAAGTGATTAGAGAAATTCTCAATGGCACTCCTCAGACACATTCCAGAGTTTCTGCCCCGGAGGAGGACTGAAACTGGCACCGATCCCAGCGGCTCCTCCTGCCACACACACACACACACACACCTTTAACTCTTTACACACACTTTGAATGACTTCATGAAGTCAAAGTCAGCTGGAGGATCTGCTCAGTATAAAGACTCGGATGTGACACGTAGAAGATCTTTCATCATCATCAGACTGAAGGATTAAAACGTGGTGCCACATGAAAGGTTCTCTGTACAAATGATGATCTGTTATTATTAATAAGGAATAAGATGATGTTCACAGCCTACAAGCTACCAGCTACTTAGGGCAAACACAAACCCAGTGTTAAGGAGTTAACACGCTGCGTCCACTCTCCTCATTAATACACAAATGTATGCAGCCGGATCAGTTTCAGTGTAATCAGATCATCTACTGTTAAACGGGAGGAATGCTGTGTAAGTGGGATGCCTCTGTCATGTTCTACACCTGATGTAGTGGAAACACACACACTGTTTTATACATGTACCATTCCGCTGCCGCCTGATCCCACTGCTCCTGGTTTTAACTGCTCTTCTGTCTTTATTTCATGTTAAAGCACAGGCTGACATTTGAACTGTAAAACATGACATAATATCAACAGCTGTTGAGAAATCACTATGATTGGTTAGCTGACACACTGAAAACAGTCAAATTCTGCAAACTTTAAATAATATATTATGATAGCCAGTATTAATCCATTGCTAAATTGGATTGTATTGTAGATGCAAAAAAGATAGAATGATATATTTTAGAGTAGCTAGCTCCTGCAGCCCCTTTGGGAGGCTCCAACTGCAGCAGCATGAGTTCACCTGAACTCTTGGTTAATCCAAATACAGGCAAAGTTGGCACCAGGTTGCCTAGCAACGCAATCAAACTAATTACACCTCATGTGTTGGCTTAACAAAAAGTTTTTATACTACAGAACAACAGCCTGGTCACATGACTACAACACCTCTCTGACCTCTGCTACAGTGCAAACACCTTGATGACCTTTAATGACAATGTAGTCCATAAAAGTTGCATAAAAGTTCAATTTGTGCAGTTTGTTTGCATGTTTGTTTCTGCTGTAACTTTGGATATTTTAACTTCTATGGCAGGGGTCGGCAACCTGCGGCTCCGGAGCCGCATGAGGCTCTTTCATCACTCTGTTGTGGCTCCCAGGCAGCGAGCTCATTTTTGGAAAAAGAAATAATAATAATGTGAATAAATAATGGCCGTTTAATTTAAATTTATTTTATTCATTATAGTTAGTTTTTTCATAGTTGTTTCTTTGGAGATTGAGATGCTCTCGTGATATCAAAATAAAACTTTTAATATTTTGTCAAAATATGCGTCACGGTCGCATCCTGTGACACCGGACAAACTTGTGTTCGACAGCCTACATGGAATGACCTTCCTGACACTTATATGAACATGGAAAAGTTTGCATTTGGAGTCCTGTCGATCTTTGGATCCTCATACTTGTGTGAGCTGGTGTTTTCCATCATGAACTACATTAAAAGTAAACATCGCTCGAGCCAGATTAAAGCTCGCAATCCTTCGTGAAAATCAAAGTGACGTTTTACAGCCCTGAAATGGATACGATACGCTGTGCAGTGAAGTTCCAGAGCAGAACTCACATTTACAAGGTGAAAGGTGTGGCTCCGAGTGTGCTCTATTCAGTGGGAAACCAGCCCAAATGGCTCTTTTAATGCTGAAGGTTGCTGACCCCTGTTCTATGGGGATTGACTCGGCCCTCAAGTGGACACAAGCGGAACTGCAGCTAGACTCCGGTGCTGCCAAGATGACGACACCTGAGGCATTAGAGCTGTGCTGAAATGTTTCGTAACGTTTCATTTTCACGCAGTATAAATGATCTTTGTACATGATGTAAATGATGATTTACAAAATTAATTTCTTTAAAAAGTGACTGCATCCTTTTAAAAAGATGATGATAGTCATAGCGTACATCACTGCAGACTCCCTAACTCGACTTTAAATGAGTTTACAGCCGTGGTATTTATGGCAGCCTGCCATGCCTCTTTTGCAGCGTCTCCCCGCCTACAGGCTGTTATCTATAAATCTCTGTGATAAAAGTCCCCACATACAAATCAACCGTACGTTTATCTGCTGACAATTACACACAGTTTACAGAGAGTTTAAAAAAAAACTCTCTGACTTTGTGAATCATTGAACAGAACCCGTCAGACACACACACACTCAGCTGAGACCTGTGCTGCTACGAGTCTCCATCATTTTTCTGTGGCAGGGTCACCTGAGGTCACCCTCATTAGTGTAAGCGCCGGTCAAATTAGCGTTGATAACAGTTGGAGATGGGGTGGGCTGGCTTTCTAGATTAATGAAAGTGACCTTTGACCCTTTGCTTTCTCAAAGTGCCCCCCCCCCACCACACACACACACAGGTTCACACAAGAACAAGAAAAAAAACCTGCAAACATACAGGAGGACAGATAGAGTGCAGGTGAACTAACATGCAGCACAGGCCGGTATGAGTTTCCCATCATGCATTTCATCTGTCAGCAGACTGGCTTTTATAGAGTCAGCCCGACACTGGATCAAACCTTCCACCATGAAGGAGAACAAGAACAAAACAAAGACATGTCTGAAGGCTGCACATAGCCATGGTGAATACTCAGTTCTGATTGGTCCATCGGCATTCTGCAGACCACTGTTGCTATGGATACAACAGTGTAAAAACACCATATAGACATGGTCACCAGGTCAAGATGTCCAAATTCATTAACAAATGAATTTTTTATTGATTTATTTGGTACATAGAGGAAGTGGAATCCTCATGATGAATGGTAGCACACTTGTATTAAAGCTACTGTAAACACAGTTTGTCTCCCCCTGGTGGCAGTAAGAAGATTTGCAGTGTGCCGTTTTTAATATCTTACTTTACAGAATTTACACATTTGTCTGATTCCATTTCTCATTTTCTGTGAAATGTGTGATCACAGTTGATGAGTAGTTACTGGTGGATGGAGTGAATTTGTATTAAAGCCTCCGATAGGCCGTAGGAGGAAGGAAAATGGCGGCGAAAACTAATCTCCAAAGTGTCTGGGGCCTGTGGCTTGTTGCAAGTGTCACTTTCACTCCAAGTTTTAGGCATTAAAATCAGTGCTTTGGGTTAAAACAGGCAGAATTGTCCCATCTCTTCTAGCACTTTCATTACTATGGCAACAGATCCCATCCCAAGCAACAGTATACAGATACAACCACAGCTGGACACCAGATATGGACACATGAAATCCTCTTAAGACACGCTTGCTAATGACTGTGCTAGCTTTCAAAGACCCTCGGCAGCTTGATGTGTCTACTCCTGATAGATCTTGACTATCAAAAGTTGGATTTCTTTTATCCTTCTAACAGTTTCTTTGGAGTCTGGTTAAGATATTAGTCCACATGTAAGGAACGGCATGCAAACATTAACCTGATCATGACTTCTGTATCCACACAACAGAAGCAGAAGTGAATTTTCCAACAAGCAAACTAACATGAAATGATGAGAAAACATGTCAAAGTCAGACACTAACATCTGTACATGCTGTTTTATGAGAAGAAGAAGAAATTACAACATTTTTCTTGTTCCCACCGTTGACTGGCCAAACTGCTGACAGCAGAGATGCTGCCAGTGCAGCTGCAGCGATGACTGACTTCAGTCTGAAACGTCTCACACAGCGTTCCAAGCTGATGCTGTTTGGTTTAAATCACAGCAGTGAAGCTGACTGACAGCACAAAATGAAAAATGGATTCCCATGTGTTTGCTGCAGCAGAGCGCATGTCACCGTCTGCTTGTTCCAGCCGGGCCTGGGGGGTGGGGGGGTTCTGCCAGACAAACAGTGATGAAAGATGGACGCTGCGGTCGGAAGAGAAAAGCTGGTGCAACGGCAAACAGACCGCAGCGACCTCTCGCTGAGCACTGATTGGTTCATTATCTCAACGAGCAGGTTCTCCCCCCCCACACAAATGACTTTAATCACGGCGTTTACTCTGTCAGTGGAAGTAAAGAAGATGTAAAGGCTGGAAAACGTGGAGGGGGAGGGGTTTGTTGAAACACTGTCATGCAGCTATTAGTGTTACATTTGTTCAACTAAACACACAGTCTGAGTCTCTGTTAACGGAGCGGTCTGAGCCATGATCTGAGAATGTTCACTGAGCAACAGCTCTGTGTCAACAAACCTTAAAATCACACTAACGAAGACCCCTTTAAAGATAAACCTCAAAAATTGCTGTTTTCCATCTGCCAAGAAGTGATCCACCAGGTCGAAGGAAAACATTACATGGCCGGTGTAAATCCGACAGACATGTTGAAAATGGTGGTAGCTCTGTCTGAAGTTCTTCCACTGCACATGTTTACATCACTGTTCAGGCTCTGAGAAGCGAGAGTCGTCTGACTCGAAGCCGAGCTGACATGGGCGTGTTGGACTTACGTTTGGCGGGGAGGATGGGGAGGACTGGCAGACGGGAGCGACCAGCAGCAGGACAAAGGTCAGGGCCTGGCACAGAATCAGCTTCCTGTAGACAC
The DNA here is from genome assembly GCF_900634625.1 of Parambassis ranga. Lineage (NCBI taxonomy): Eukaryota > Metazoa > Chordata > Actinopteri > Ambassidae > Parambassis > Parambassis ranga. The sequence goes on along the minus strand of NC_041024.1, from coordinate 2,427,658 downwards.
GGAGAGAAAGAAACACGGTGACATCACAGCCTGACATCACAGGACAAAGAACAACTGATCCTCCAAACAGCAGAGGTCTTCAGGTCAGTGATAATATCCACAAATAAGCTGCCGCGCTACTGCGAACCCCTGCAGGCCAGAGCCAAGGTCAGGAATGCCCCCCCATCCAGCAGGTGTCATTATTCCCCCTCCCCTCCCACAGTGTCTTATTTACTCCCACCCAGCTCACAGAGACGCCCCCCCCCCCCTCCCCTCCCCATCACCTCTTGTCCAACTTTTGACCCTGTTACATAAAAGGATGCAAGAAAACCAGAATCCCCCCCTGCGTTCACACACAGCCGGCTAACTCCTCATAATCTGGACTGGGACTCTTTTTGTGTGTGCATCATGGAACGATTCTCCAAACTTACTCCACCCAATCAGGGTGGTGATCATAGACCTCCCCGTCTCCAGCAGCGTCCTTCAGGTCCTCCTTTAGAAGCCCTAGCTGCTCCATGACGGGAGATGTAGCCTCTCTTGTCGGCCTCTAGGCCTCCACCTCGATGCCTCTGCCTGGTAGAAGGCACATCCTCAGCAGGAGCAGCGGCTTCAGAGGTGCTCTGTGATAAGATCTGCTGCTGTTTTGTGTTGAGTGTGTGTGTGTGTGTGTGTGTGTTTGCTGACTACTTCCGTACCTCCAGGCAAACATCTCTACCTCTGACTCAACACGGGACGAGTGCTTTTTTCTGAGAAGTCCCAGAGGTTCCTGGAAAGCCCCTCTCTCTTTCTCTTTGATTGCTTCCTGGCACTGAATGAAACATGTTTATTAACACACACACACTGAGGAAAAATCTGGTAGGATAAAGCAACTAAATCGTCTCTGTTTCCTTCATGGTGCCCTCTGCTTCCAGCCCGTCTGCTTTGTCTCTTTCATCCCTCCCTGCGCCGTAAACACAGAACAGATCTGAAGCTTTTGGCTCGGTCCCAGGTCAGTAGTTGCCCTGTCCAATTAAACGATACACATCCCCCTCACACTCGGCCGAGCAGCCCTTCCCTTCAGAGCCCTCGGCTCCTGTCCTGGCCTTACATGGGGGAATTCTACGGGAGGAGCGAGGGAGGTTGCGTTGACCGAAAGAGGCGAAGAAGCACATGAATCATGATTGATGTGAAAGGGCCTTCTGATGTTCTCTCTCTCTCTCTCTCTCTTTAAAAGCTTTAATTGTCAGGGTGTGTTTTTCCTACGATTACTCCGCTTGACGTGTGTAATCCATCACAGAGAACCTCAGGCCTGTCGTAGCTCTTGTGATGAAGCATCACCTCCTGCACAGACAGAACATTTTGTTTCTAGATTTGTGACATCAGAAACTCAGGATGGGAGTGATGATGACGACACTCACTCATGATGACGATCACTTTGCTTCTTTGCTAATATTTTTCTAGTTTTAGGTAAAGTGCCTTTTATGCTTAGCAGTGCTAACTCTTCCTTTCTGCCTTCTCCCCCTGGATTTCCAGGCAGCAGTACCATGACATACGACATACAGCCAATCAGAGAAACAAAGCACGGGACAAAGGCAGAGCAAAAACCAGACTGATATCCACAGAAGACATCCGAAAGAGACAGGACATGACAGACAGAGCGTCTGTCTTTTCTAAACAGCGTCCTCCAGATGATGCTATGTAACATAGCTGACTCAGGTTAGCTTAGCATAAAATATCAGACGAGGCTAGCGACCTCTCCAGTAGCAGACTCTTCCTCCTTTCTTTAAAGTGTTTTATCCCAGGGATCAATAAAGTATCACAGACAGAGCTCGACTGCACCTTTGACTCCTGGATCGTCCAAAATTGCAAAAAAGCCAAATCTATTGGTTTGCTCACAGACTAGACTAGACCTGTATTTTTTTTATGTTGCATTATTAGTATATTTAGTTGTCTTATTTACAGTGATGCTGTTAAAGAGTTTCACTTCCTCCCGTTCTTGAACATGAAAAGACAGCGGCTCCGGTCACTGACTGGTTGGCCCCCTCACTTCAGGGGCCCTTACAGAGGTGAGGAGGGGTCAGCCCGCCTCCTCCTGCTCTCATTAAGACTATAGCAGCACATTAGTGAATAGCTCCAGGGCAGGGAGAGGGAAATGGCTTTAATCAACACGAGACATGGCTGTTTATTTTGACTGACGTCAGGACCTGAGAAGAAAAGAAGAAAACTGCGCACACAAACACAAATAACGGCGACTGGCTCTGATCATCAAAGACATGATAAACAAGTGATTTTTGATCTTATAAATGCAGCACTTGAAACACATGACTTGTCTTTCTTTGCTTCTCAGATATGGTGAAAAATCAGTCACAGTCCCTCTGATTCCAGTCATTCAGGCAGCTCTAGTTCAAAGCAGTCAATGGTGCACTTCGTTAAAAAAAGAAAAAAAGAAAATTGGCGGGGTAGATTGGGCTGGGGCTCATAATGATAGGTAATGGGGCTCAGGTAGGGACAGGCCGAATGATTTGGGCCCAATATGAGCTCTGCCTCCAGGGCAAAGAAATGAGGTGCAGTGCATGGACTGTCCACCTGAGGGTCACTTAATCCCCATAGACCTCTATGGTAAAACATTACAACAGAAACATGTTTACAGCCAGGTAGAGAGCCACCACAGCCACACAGAAAATTATAGATGAGGGTCGCTGTGGAAGTCTGACCCCGACAACCAGACACAATCAGTCACACACATGCAGACAGGCAGGCAGGCAGGCAGACAGACAGACAGACAGGCAGGCAGGAAGGCAGGCAGACAGGCAGGCAGACAGACAGACAGACAGACAGGCAGGCAGACAGGCCGGCAGCCGTTCCTCACCAGCTGAGGTGAACCTGGCTGCGCCCTCTTTAATGTGACTGAACTCACAAACCTTTCCTGAACCACGCCCGGACAGACAAGTAGCTCTCACGTTCCCGCCCTGCACAAATAAACTCTTATCACGTGATTTACACGCATTATGCTGCGCCGCCTCGATCGCCCTGCAGGTGAAAATGTGTCCTTTGACCCCGGGTGAAGGTGTGAGTCCAGCCTGACACCTGACCGCGTCTCTCTGCTGGGCAGGCTCCTTCTCTAAGTGTTTCTGTATGGTGGCCCTCTTTTTTTTCCTTTTACAAACGTCTGCACACCCACCTCCTCTGGAGGAACAACACTTCTTCCAACCAAGGGGCCGACTCGACCTCTGACCTGGCCTGAGATTTAGCTGTGACCCACCCAGTGCTTGGGAATGCGTGGTGGAGGGTCTGACGGTTATATGGAGCCCGCTGCTGATTGAACCTTTAACAGATGTTCAGTCTGAAGGCTCCGCCGTCAGCTCTGACCCCTGGATGTGGATTGACTATGAATGAGGCAGCAACAATCGAGCGCTCGGCAGCCTCGGTCAGCGCGCATGAACAAAACCAGCTTCTTTAAACACAAGTGGAAGCTCTTTGTACCCCGACAGCTGCGTCACTCAAAGATGCAGTAAAATGTTGTGAGAGAAAAGAAATTACATGTCATTGTTAGTCAGGACAAAACTCCCAGAGAGGATCGTGGTAAATGACTAAATGAAAGACAGACATTGGTGTGTTGTTGATTTTGCTGCTGCCAAAGTGTCTAGACTCTTGCTCAACCATGGTCCCTTCCCTTCGCTTCACTTCCCTTCACTTCACTCCTTCCACGACAGGGAGAACAAACTCGGTACAGCGTCATACCTCAGGGATTATGAGATTATCTTTTCACAGCCACTTTGACTGAAGCAGAGCCTCTCAGGTCATCTACAGTCACGGTCTTAAGACAGAAGAAATGTGGAGAGATGCCCGGAAAAATAAAGACACCAAAAATGACCATGAAGACGGAGAAGATTGTTTACACTTTAAAATAAGAAAAATCTGAATTTTCTGATGCTCCATGAATGCATCAGTTCCCCAGAAATCTAACTCTTAATTCTAATGTTTAAATTAAAAAATCTCCAAAAACAAACTGTTGGCATAAAAAAAAATCTGTTAAAAACAAAAAATTCTGCGCTCATCAGCACAACTAAGAAGCCATGACTGACTCACGTCTGACCAACAGCCACATGACAAAAATTCACAGAGTGTTTGGCTGAAATGAGTAAAAAACTGTGTGCAGAGGTTGTAGAAACAGTTGACGTAACCTGTGTGGAAACATATTGTACATACTGAATATTAATATTTACATATTTTATTCAACTTTTTCTGATATACAAGTAGCCCACGCCGATCATGTGACAGGAGTGATAGAAGCGTCTGTGACAGATTGTACACCTGCACACAACACTTAAACTTTTTACAGTGTAAGAGCACTAATGGTCTCACGGCTGAAATCCCATATTTGGATCACCACCAAAACCAAATCCATTGTTCCCTGGCTCAAAGCCGACATGTCCATCAAATCATTTCATGGAAATTCTTTCACAGGGTTTTAAAACATCCTGCTGACAGACAAACACACACACAAGCCTAATCCTCCTCAGAAGCAAGGCCTTCAAACGTGCACACACACACACACACAGCAGTAAAGTCTTATCTGAATGGACCTTGAAACTACACGGTGAGCTCGTCAGTCATAATATCCCCGTCTGAGGATGCAGTGGCAGCAGAGACAAACAAGAGGGAGTCTCTGCAGGGACGCCGGGGGAGGCCTGATCCAGCTCCATCTACAGCTGACAGCTTTTCTCAGCTCACCGTGCAAAGTTGAAGATGATTGTTTTAGGCGAGGCAGCATAAAGACGGACAGAGAAGGTGGAGTGGGTGGTACTATCAGAGGGCATCATAAGGATGTGGTTAGGTTGGATTCAAACAGACTTCAAGATTCTTTCTGTGCTGACAAGTTTGTTACAGAGACATCCGTGCTCCAAAAAAAGACAGAAATGCAACAAATGCACCCGATGCAGTGTTGGTTCTCCTTCACAGGATGCTGATATGGTCTGAAACTCTGGTTCAATAACTGAGCTTGAAGCCTGGAGGATGGATTTTACATGAGTCTGTAATGTAACCATGAACGTGATGGGCAGTATCAGGTACCAGGTCTGACCCCGTGCAGCTGTGTGAACCCAGCACTGATTTGTCAAAACTCAAGTAAGACAAGCTCTGTACTCCGAGCCAACCTGAGCGTGTCACCATGACGGGTCTGTGGCACATTTAAGAACAAAAAGTTTCATTTTTAAATCACTGGTGTCCTCGTTCGGTGCTCAAAGTTCACATCCACAGGGAGGAACTGGATTGAAATTCCTCTCCACAGGAGAGTGACATCACTGCGTGCTACACCCAAATTAGTCCTCGTTCTGAAGCTATAAGCTCAGTGTTCCATGGCTAAACCTGTTCATGAGGCCGGTGGCTCCCTCCAAAACAAACCACTCTCCCAGCAGTCATCAGAAATGAGCCCTCTCCTCCTCCAGCTGACACACATTTCATCTGACACATCAGCCTGCAGCCACACAGAGAGCCGGGCGACAGCACAGAGCAGAGACCCTCTGCAGCTGTTTGTGGATGGGATTAGATCAAATGTGAGCGGGGTATTTATAGGCGGTGACATTTAGCAGATAAAGGTAGTGTAGCAGGATGTGTGGAATGTAGAGTTGCAGTATCAGGGATATGGCAGGAGGATTACCTCACCCGCTGGCAGGAGGAAGCCCGCAGCATGCAGGCTGGATGTGACTTCTGCCCTCAGCCTGCACAGGATTATCACAAAGTTTGCAGGACACGTGGACAAAGAAACCAAAAACAACAGAGGAGCGAAATGTTTTAGAAGCTCCACTTTTCTCTGCAAACCCCAGAACAAACAGCTCAGCTGTCCCAGGAATGTATCACCTCCCATCCTTCACTGTACTGCAAAAAAACCTTCAAGGCTTTGCAGCTCCCTGCAAGCAAAAACTACCTCAAGGTAAATATTTAGAGGCAGCACATATTCCCTCCGCAGACTCCGCCGCCCCCCATCAAAACCCCGTGTGAAGAGCAGCCTTACCTGCTGTGAACCGAGGACATGTTGCGCTCAGGTGATCAGTTGCATTCAGGTGCAGGTTGGACTCCGTATCATCATGTGAAAGACGCGCGGTGCATCCCAGCTGCAGGCTGCGCCAGCGCGCGGACTTCAGACCCCACGGCACCATCCATATCCAGCTCTCCCTCCGTCTCCCCCTCTCTCTCTCTGTCCTCCTCTTATTTTTTAAGGAGACACTTTATAAAAGAAAGTGTTTTCCCTCTCAGCTGCACAGTGCGTCCATCCAAACAGCTGCGTTACTCAGCTCCAAAAAACGCACCACATCTGCTTCGTCTTTCGGGACAAAGTGTCAGAACAGACGCACCTCCTGAGCTGTGGGTCACATGGAGAGTTATTCCGAATGTGGTCCCTGCGCTGCGCGGGTAAGCTGTGACAGCGGGCAGCTCCTCCAGAGCCAAACAGACCCAACGTGCGCAAAACGCGACACAAACACCGGTAAGGAGCTCAGGGGGCCACCGGCAGCGCTCCACTTGTCCACCGTGCAGTGTGTGAGCGCGCTGCCGTTGTGCTCTCCCTCCCTCTCTCTCTCTCTCTCTCTCTCTCTCTCTCTCTCCACCTGAGCGCTGCATTCCTGCGGTGAACACGCCTCTCTCCTCCAATCACAGCCCAGCAGCTCCTCTGAGCTGAGAGGCGACAAAGCAACAGAATCCAGCTTCACTCCACAACATGCAAACTTCAGATGTAAAAACGAATGAAGGAAACAAAAGCTTTTCAGTTTAAAGTTAGAAACGAGGAGAAGTCCACATCAATCACTCCAGTGAAGAGACAAACACATGTCTGCATCTGCTGTTCTGTCTGGCTCTTGTTCTGTGAATGTTCTGTGTACATTGTGTGTTTAAATGTCCTCAGCCATCAGCCAACAGTCTCTGTTTATACATCTAAAGCACGCCCAGAACCGTCAGGGCTTCCTCACAGGATGCTGATTGGTCTGAACCACATGTGGTTCGCCCACAAAGACTTCAGTTGAAGCCTGTAAAATGGATTAATGAGAGATTCTGGGATCCCAAGCTAAGCCGAACAGAAGGCAGAGGACTAAACTCACAGTAAAATGATCACAGATCAATAAATCAATGTGTCCAATGTCCAAAAGCCCGTCAGATTCTCCACTCTTCACTCATCCTCCCTCCTCCTCAGCTTCAGGGAGATAATCTCCTCTGTATCAGGACACATGCGTGTCAGGACACCTTTCTGTGTTAATCACTCCATACCAGCCAACAGGAGCGTCCTCTGCTAACCGTGTGTAACTGTATCCTTCGGGCGTCTCCTCTGTGCTTCATGTTTGACGTGTTGTTACTGTCTTTTTTTTTTGCAGGTTTTGTTTTACAGTCAGAGCACTCTGATGTATGAGGCAGTAACATGCAGGTCATCTCCTGTTTCCATTGTTCAAATGGGGCAATTAGTGATGGAGGAGCAGCCGTGTGGCCTCTGAGTGAACCTGAGGCACCGTCTCCTCCTCGCTCTGTCACAGTCCCCGAGACGATCCATCAATGCTTCAGCGTTCAACCTTCACCCAGAGGAGGAGCATGACTCCACACAGGGCTGTGAGGATTTCAAAGGACTCAAGATGGCACTAAATGACACACTAGGGATGGAGAGGAGCCGCAGGTCCATCCACTTCTGATGGTTTCATCAGTTCAGTCCTCTGCAACACTGGACTCTTCTATTATCAGACTGCACCTGTGTGAGAGGCAGTACCTCTCCGTACCTGCAGGTGGCAGTAGGTGGCTCACAAGCCGAGAGAGGAAGCTCAAACAGTGTCCACTGGAGGCTGGCTCCAAAAGTGAGTCGGTTGGTTGCCATGGTTTCACTCCGGCCCCCTTTTACAACATGATTGGCTGCATGAAAATTCTCATTCTGCGTCACAAATGACTTTTACTGAAGTCAGAAAATGATGTCAAACTACTTCCATCCATCTGCATGAGATGCAGCAGAACCAAACCAGAGCTCAGGGGACACGCTGCCTTATTGATTAGACTAAACGTGGCTTTATTTTACAAAATCAACATTTACTGAAACTAGTAAATAAAAACATTCAGTCACAAATGGAAAGTTAACTATTAATGATTCCAATTTTTAACTATCAAATTAGCCCCTCCTGCTGGCCATCAGGTGAGTTGCAGGTTTGAGGCTTTGTCAGACACACTCATCCATCTACACACAGCATGTTTTTAGATGCTAAAAAATAATGAATCAGCTCCAGAGCAGCTTTAACTTTACCATCTCCCATTTTATTCTAAATCTCCCATCAGCAGCGAGCTGTGTGTGTGTGTGTGTGTGTGTGTGTAATGATCAGTTAAGTGTTCTGAGGTCTCCGTCAGTGCCTGTCCCAGCTTGTGGAGAGGTTTACCTCCACCCTGCCTCCATCATTACCGAGCACACTTCACTGTTTAGAGCTGTGTGTGTGTTTAGTGACAGACAGATAGCCGAGTGTTTACAGTCATCATCACAGTCATGCACGCTCTATGTGTGTGTGTGTGTGTGTTTGGCTGCCTGCTCTGTAATAAGAGGCTTCTGAGGCGAGAGAGCTACTTTAACGCTCCTCAAAGACATTAGTGAGGAGGTGGAGGTGGAGGTGGGGTGGGTTTGGAGTGCTGCACCCCTCCACCTCCTCTCTTTCAGGGTTTTTACTGAGCTTGGCTGCCTGCCAGGGGGAATGGAGGAACTTGATGGGTGGACTGGGTTTCACTCAGCAGCAGTGATGAAAGGCTGCTGGTGCTGGTGTGAATAGTTGTATAGATTACATGCAGCTGCAGAGAGGAGCCTATATGTGCTGCAGCCTGTAGGAAGAGTTCTGTCGCTGCTGCTGGAAACCTCTTATTTAACCCAACAGTCTTCAAACGATAGAACTGTAGGAAGCATGTTGTCATTAGCATATAAATATAAAGCACGGTCGCTGCTGAACACACACTTTCAGGAACAGACTGTGACTCAAAGCTGCTCTCAATATACTCACTCTTCTTATTATCCTATTTATATCCAGTTAAAGCAACACTATGGAGTTTTTCAGCCTCCAAACTGTATTTACAAAATCACTCCGATGGTTCATCAGCTCACAGACACCTCCCTGCACTGGCACTAGGAAACTCTGGGGTTCAGGGTCCTAAAAAAAGACGACAAAACATTCCTACTTTACGACATACGTCACATTCGCCTGCCTCTTTTATCAAAGGACGAGGCAAATGGAGTTGGAAATTTCAAAGTCATGGCTGAAGCAGCGAATAAACCGAAGAAACTGAAGGTGATGTCTGAGGGAGAGCGATACAGAAAGACAAGCGTCAACATCAGCCAGCTTCCACTCGCTGACGGACGAGGAGGGAGACCGGACCGATGGAGACCGGACCGATGGAGACCCGCCGCTGTTACTACTGAAGTTGATTGCTAGCTGGAAGCTAACATGCTAACTAATTGACAATAGTTCTGATGACATGTTTGAGCACACAGCTCCAGCTTTGACGGAGTTTGTGTGCAGAAAACCTTTGCGACAGTTGTAGTAGACAACAGTGTTCATTCATTTCTGTCTTAGATTTTGGTGGTCTGAGGTCAAAGGTCAGTGTCCCAAAACAGTCACAAGTCAAAGTTCTTCACATTGAATAATAATGAAGTGTTTACCTTGTGTTTGTCCTGAGGCTTCAAAGTGAAGATCAGCCAGTGAGCTGCTCGAACAGGAAGCTGCAGTCTGCCGCTCGCTCTACAGCAGCTGTCAGTCATTTACACTAATGAGCTCGTTAACAGTGAGAGGAGGACAAACACCATGTCCAATCACACGTCCTCTGATATATGACGCAATGACGCTCCTATTAAAACATGTGATCAATACATGTTTGCACCCACACTGAAGAGATCCAGGTAATAAACAGGGATATTTGCAGAGTGGGGACCCTCTGGACTTCCTGTTCCACAGTGGGCGCTCAGCTCATGCAGTGAAAACAACAACAGAACTTTACAGCCTCTGCTGGCTTGATGGAAGACATGAGAGCAGCCGCAGAGACTCTGAGCTCAAGGAAAATATTTGTTCCATTTTACGTCCAGAAAAATGTGACAGACGACCTGAAAACAGAAAAATATGGCAGTGAATCTGAATTAAAACCTTCCCAGCATGCACCATGGGTGGTATCTGTGAATGTATACGTGCCCGGTGGACGACACGAGAACATGAGACCCTGCTTTCATCTCAGACTGTCGTCCGTCACCCAGGGAACCGGTCTTTGTGTGCAGGGATGTGGTGTTATGACATGTTGTGGCTATAATGGCTGCAGCAGGTTGATGCAGTGAGTGGGCTGCGGCGTTCGGCCTCCATAAATAAAGAAGGTGGAGGAGCGACTGTGATTCAGAGCTGACAGGAAGACGCTCGGTGAGCGCGCTCTCCAGCTCCTTCCATCGAAGCTATGTGTTGTCCCGACTCATCATAATAACAACCGCTCATTACACGCAGCCACCATGGTAATTTACTGACCGCTTCTCCCACAGGAGAAAATAACACGCACAAGACGCCACTTCAAACCTGCAGTAAATACCAACGCCTGCTTTACTGCAGCGCAGGGATACTGTAAAACAGCTGGAACATCTGTGCACAGACAGAAAGTCACTGAGCTCAAACACAACAACCCAACACTGGAGAATAAAGACAAACAGGACGATGACACAGAGCAGGACTGAGTCTGTCTCTACTGAGAGGACACTGTGAGACATTACTGAGAGGACACTTTGAGGACACTGTATTGCATTACTGTGAGGACGTTGTGAGACAAGTACTATGAGGACACTGTGAGACATTTACTGAAAGGACACTGTAAGACATTACTGAGAGGACCCTGAGACATTACTGAGAGGACACTAGGAGACATTACTGAGAGGACACTGTATTGCATTACTGTGAGGACATTGTGAGACAAGTACTATGAGGACAATGTGACATTACTGAGAGGACACAGTGTGACATTAACTGAGAGGACACTGAGAGACATTACTGAGAGGACACTGAGAGACATTACTGAGAGGACACTGAGAGACATTACTGAGAGGACACTAAGAGACGTTACTGAGAGGACACTGTGAGACATTACTGAGAGGACACTGTGAGACTTTACTGAGAGGACACTGTGAGACATTACTGAGAGGACACTGAGAGACTTTACTGAGAGGACACTAAGAGACTTTACTGAGAGGACACTGTGGGACATTTACTGAGAGGACACCGAGACATTACTGAGAGGACACTGTGGGACATTTACCGAGAGGACACTGAGACATTACTGAGAGGACACTGTATTGCATTATTGTGAGGACGTTGTGAGACAAGTACTATGAGGACACTATGAGACATTACTGTGAGGACGCTGTGAGACATTCATTGTGAGGACACTGAACAGATTTATCACTTGAGGACATTAACTGTAGAAGACATTTCCTATAAAGACACACATCTGGGGGACATTTATTTCACCGGGCATCAAATGTAAGGACACTATGAGGACAGACACGATGATGTCACTGTGAAGACATTAACTACAAAGAACACCTAGAGCGAGGACGTTTAGTAGGAAAGCAGCCATTGTAAAGACAAATAGACACAACAACTGCACTCCACATTTTCTGTGTGTGTCTGTGGTGTGTGTGTGTGTGAGGGGGCGCCTGACGGCGCTGTAAAGATGGCGTCCTGATGGAAACATCTGCTGCTTCTGATGCTATCTTGAATATGAGAAGTCCAGTAAAGCTCAGCAGCACCCGCAACACAGTAGTCTGTGTGTATCAACACACACAGCGACAGGACAGGACTGTAAAATAACTTCACATTTCCAGAACAAAACTCTCAGTGAACTGAAGTCAGATGTTCCCACTGAACGCAACAACACAACAAAGGCATGTAAACAAAGCACACACAGACACACACAGGCTCAGAACCACATCCAGGCGCTGGGCTGTTCTGGGAAGCAGCTTTCATCTGGACCGGCTCCTGTTGTGTGGGATTAGTTTATTTCAGTCGCACACACACAGCAGAGGTGTGGCTGCGTCCAACAACACTAAAAATACACAACAGGAATCCAGGCTGGAAGCTGAACTGATCAGATGTTCCCAATAAACTCATAACTTCATATTTCTGCAAAAATGTGACCAAAACACACAAGACTGAAAGTGGACCAAGAACACAACCTGATTTTGATTTGACCCGTTCAGTCCCGCGTGTGTGTTGTTGTCTTGTTGTATGACCCACTTTGTCCTGAGCTCACAGACACATGTAGGTAGGTAGTCCTGGTTCAGAAAAACCATGATCTACCACCACCGTGTGAGACATTACTGAGAGGACACTGTGAGACTTTACTGAGAGGACACTGTGAGACATTACTGAGAGGACACTGTGAGACATTACTGAGAGGACACTAAGAGACATTACTGAGAGGACACTGAGACTTTACTATGAGACATTACTGAGAGGACACTGTGAGACATTACTGAGAGGACACTATGCGACATTACTGAGAGAACACTGTGAGACATCACTGAGAGGACACTTAGACTTTACTGAGAGGACACTGTGAGACTTTACTATGAGACATTACTGTGAGGACACTGTGAAACATTTCTGTGATGCATTACTGAGAGGACACTGTGAGATATATATATATATATGCTGAGGACACTATGGGACATTACTGTGAGGACACTGTGAGACATTACTGAGAGGACACTTAGACTTTACTGAGAGGACACTGTGAGACTTTACTATGAGACATTACTGAGGACACTGTGAGACATTACTGAGAGGACACTGTGAGATATATATATATATATATGCTGAGGACACTATGGGACATTACTGTGAGGACTTAGTAGAAAAGAGAGTCCCTTTGTGACCTCATAGACTGTCACATGACTGTTTGGGGTCTTTGTTGGTCACATTTTTTGAGAACATTTTTAACTGAGACGTGTAGAACAACATGTCTTCTCTCCTCTCTATGATTGACAGGCTGTCCTCACTGTGGACAGCACAACACACACTGAAGCTGTGTCTGTTATTCTGGTGTGGGCGCTCCTCGGTTTCATTCTCTTCTTTTTTCTCTGCCTGGAACTATCAGCACACAAACATGTGGTAAAAACAGAGCGAGAGCAGTGAAAGTGAAACATGCTTCTTACTGCTGACAGTAAAACAAGGACACAAGCTGAGCGGCAGGAGACCAGGAGGAGACGACAACAACAACAGGGAGCGGATGTAATCATGCTGAACATGGCTGTGAATTCACACATCGATCAACGTTAGCATGAATTTGGTGACTTCCTTCAGCTGTCCTCGTCCTGGCGCCTCACCAACAGTCAGGTTAAAGGAGCCGAGCGGAGTGAAAACAGCTGACAGCAGGATGAGACCAGAGTCCTGGACTGGACCACGGCACACCTGTCTGTGTGTGAGCCCACAATACACACAGAAGTCACAGTGGCTACGACCCCGCTGTCCTGGGTGTGTGTGTGTGGTCCTGTGATGCTGTGTAGGATAAAGTGGGTTAGTAACCATGGTGATTAGCAACACCCACCCCCACATGTGTCATCAGCTTGTGTGAGCTTCTCCCGGCGATGACAGGCTGTCACACTAAATATGAATGAATACACAATTAATACAAAACAAACACACACTGAAGTTCTCCGTGGATACAACTGGAAGCTCCGGGAACACGATGAGTGGAGCTACATGTGTTTACTGCCTCTCTGTTAGCAGCTGAGCAGAGTTCATTAATGACTTTCAGGCAGCAGCTCAGCTCTGTGCACCTTCAGGTTCCCACCAGCTGGATGTACACACACACACAGACACACACCATCCTCAGAGGAATTTCAGGCTGGCATCCTGACCTGCCCAGACTCACTCTGTGGACCGACTCCAGCTCTCTGACTGAGGACTGTGATTATCTGTGCGGCTCTCTCATCCTGTGTGTGTGTGTTTTGTGTACCGTCTCCCACTCTGTATTTGATATACGAGGTCTGGCTGATTTCCAGGAGCCCACACTGTCCATCTGTCAGACTACAGTCATGGCCAAAAGTTTTGGCAGTGGCACAAATTCTGTGTTATAACCCTTATTTAACGATGGCTACCTTCAAAAAAAAAAAAACGTTTGCAGCCGTCATTGCTTTTCATCAGTGGCCTCACATGCCAGGAAAGTGCTGCTAAGAATATTGCACCTGAAAGAACTGTTTACCGGATCATCAGGAGAGAGGTTCAACTGCTGTAAGGAAGGCTTCAGGAGGTCCAAGGTTGTCCAGAAAGTGCCAGGACCGCTTTCTTCTGCGGACTCAGCTACAGAATTGTGTAGCCACCAGTTCAGGAGAGGCAACAAGCAGGTGTGAGAGCATCTGCACGCACAGTGAGGCGAAGACTTTTTGACAATGGTCTGGTGTCAAGGAGGGCAACAAAGAAGCCGCTTCTGTCCAAGACAAATATCAAGGACAGACTGAAATTCTGCAAACGTCTGATGTAGCTCCCTTAAGACTTTAGGGGACGGCTGGGAGATCAGATGTTCGGAGAAGAACAGAAGAACGATACCATACTTCTGTGTTGTGCCAACAGTGAAACATCCTGAATGTATGCATGTGTGGGAATGGTAAAGAATGGTAGCAAAGGGTCCTGCAAGAGCAACTTCTGCCAATAATCCAGCAGCGGTTTGGTGGAGATCTGTGTTTTCCAGCAGGATGGACCGTGTCACAAGACAAGAGTGAGAACCAAGTGGCTCTGAGAGCACGCCACAACGACCTGCAGAGGTTATGAAGAAAAAAGTCAACACAATAAATATCTTTTAAAGTTATGAAACTATTACAATTCTTCTTCAATTCACCATGGAAACATATAAAAACAATCAAGCAGCTGAAGCAGGAAAGCTTGTAAAATGCAAAATTTGTGCCAAAACTTTTGGCCATGACTGTAAACGTCTGTGTGTAAGTGAGTGTGTGCATTTTTTCACCTGCTGGCACCAAATGTTACATTCAGAAATTTAGTGTTCACCAATCAAAAACAGCAAAAACAGCAGATTGGAACAATTTCCCTAAAAAAATAAGACTCCCAGTCGTCCTCATGTCAGAGTCCTGACAGTTAAAGGGTGATTTCACATTTTTCACTCACTCTGTGAGGTCGTGTTTTGCTGTGATTGTACTTTGTGGCCCCTGAAATGCATATGAGGGACACAATCCTCTGTTGACCTGAAAGAGCACACATAAGCAGAATAAAAAGGGCAGCTCTGGTCCCTCCACAGTGGATCACCTTCGCCAGCTGGGTGGGAGAAAGAAAAAGGGGAAACATCATCAAATTGTTGCCATCTGACTTCAATTGGACGCTTGTGACTGCCATCAATTACACCTGAAAGGACTTGTTGGGTGGCCGCAGCTGAAAACGGCACAAAAGCACCTTTCATAACAGAGAGCGGGGTCAGAGACGTTCCACCGAGAGTTCACATCGTCCTCCGGCAGGAGAAATAATCTGTGTGGAGAAATAAAGCCACAAAATCAAAGATTCTTCCAAAACCTCCGGTATTTAAATTCATCAGCGTTCTCACAAACAAACCAAACGAAGCAACAAGACCATCCATCAATATCACATATTTGTATCAAGGCTCGTTTGTCTAAACTGACACACTGCTGCCGCCTACTGGCAGGAGCAGACACTACACCCCAATGATACATCACTGGTGCATTTTCTACCCAGTTTGATTGAATATTGAATATTGAACTCTTTCATGACCTTTGACTCCTGCACATGTTCTTACACAGTATAGAGGTTTATTGTTTATATTAAATCAGAAAGATAAGCACTATTACATACGTTACAAACCAATAAATTTTTATACCTCAGGGGAAAACAAACAAAAAAAAACCTCAAATGACATTACAAAAAAAAAAAAAGTAGTAACACTAGTGGACAAAAACATTCTTTAAATAACAGAACTGTACATTTTTAATATGCAACTAAAAAAAAGTAAGAGACCAAAAAAAAAAATAAAAAAATAAAAACAGTGAGACTAAGTGACAGAAAAAAGAACCATGGGCAGTTAGTACCAACAGAGCTAAAGCCAAAAGGGATTATCAGCCGATACAACAAAGTAAGGCAGCAGAAGGCGTTTGGGCAGCAGGAGAGGAAACTTCAGACTGCTACGTGGCTCCAATAAGAGAGAGCAGGTTAAACAGACAAAAAAAGACCCCCCCCCCCACATCCACACAGTGCAGGTACGACCGCTCAGCTTCCTTCAAATCATTCACTACCATAACACACGCTGTGGACACTGGACACATGTAATATTGTGGTAATTTGATCCCGCGCAATTTTAATCTGTGTAAAAAAACAAAACAAAAAAACAACCTGCAATCCACGTGCATAATGTAAAAGCTGCACCTGTTCAACAGGCACCCTGAAAAAGTTGCATAGGTATTATTTAAAAAAAAAACAAAAACAAAAAACAGACACCAGGGGGCAGTCCATGCCCTGAATGGCTGGGTTGTTACATAATCTGTAACTATGAGCTCTTTATACATCCATCTTCCACACCACTTCATCCATCATGGTGGTGGTGGTGGTGGGGGCACCTTCCTCCAGCTCCTCCTGGGAGGTCCCCCAGCTGCTCTCAGGTCAGCTGGGAGGTGTAAACCTCCAGCAGGTCCTCGGGGTCTACACCCAGAGGACCATTTCCAGCTGACATCCAAAGGGAGGTGTCGCTTCTGATGCTTGTGACAAATGTGTGTGTGTGTGTTTACGTGCACTGACTACATCTTTAGTCATATAAAGTTTCTTAGTGATGGCTTACTTCAATGTCTTTGGGTTATCAGGTAAAATAAAAAAGGTTTTCACAATGAGAACCAATTAGTGCAAAAACAGGTTAAGTGCAATGTTACATGATGTCCGATGTCCACGTGATCACGACCTGCTCTCTGACTGTTCAGCCACAAAGAAAAGAAAAGAGGAGGCGGCGGCGGGGTCACTGTACTACTGTAACAAGGACAGATGCAAACAGAGGACAGAAATCAACCCACGGTAGCACACAGCGCATGCCCTTATTCACAAACCAGGTTTAAAGTACAGTACAAGCGCCATAACAAGTCAGTACAAAATGTAAAATAAATGTACATTAAAGTCTGAAAAAAAAGAGTTCCTTTCTTTTCTTTGAATAAATTGGACTTCGATGTTCGTCTGTCCCAGCGTGCCAGAGAAAATCACACCCATGTTATAATTCTCAATTAGAAATTCAAAAATCTATATACTCTCTTTAGTAGTATTTAAAATCTCTTTGTAAACAGTTTGCCCTTTTTGTCTCTACTTTGAAAATACATTCTAATCAGACTGAAATTGATATTTATATATATATATATGTATATATATTTATAAATCTGTGGCAAACATTTAAAAAATAATCTGACACCCTACGCAAAAATAATCCCTCTGCGGTCTTCATTTTTTTAATTTTTTTTTTACCACGATTGTTCAGAGCCTGAAGTGGCCACAGCTGGATTTCTCTCTACCTGCCAGATGTTTGAGTGATCTCCAGCGATCACACATATTAGGGACCGTGTGCAGGCATTTTCTGTTGCTCTTCAGCACGGCAAATGGGTTGCTATGGCACGTCACCATGGTGACGAGGTTGCCATGGCTCTGGCGGGAAGGAAGGAGGGGTGGTGAAAGAAGCGGGGGTCGCCTCACGTGTGTTGTTTTTTTTTTTGTTTTGTTTTGTGTTTTTTTTTTTTGGGTGGTCGTGGGGAGGTCCCGCTGCTGATTCTAAACATCTGGAGCATGCTTGAGGGTGCACGGAGCAAATGTAAACGCTGTTTGTTCAGCAGTCTCCTTAGAGAGCGAGGATGACTGTGCACATGCTTTCACATTGAACGAATCTTTAGTGGCAGTGGATGATGCATGCACAGTGGCCCTACACAGATCGTTTGCATGCATATTCAGATTTGTACACTATACACTGCAAATCTGTCTGCGTGTTGTCGGGTTTTCTCCACGTTCAGAGTCTGTCGCTGCGGAAAGTGTCCTCCACAGATGGGTCCGGCAGCACCATGTCAGGATCGCTGAGCATGCTCAGACCGTCCAAGCTGAGGGGCTCGATTCGCAGCTCGTCCTCCAGTGGGAAGCCTCCCTCTGAGTCGAAACACTCCGGCACTGTGGAGAGGGCGCTGCTGATGTCCTTTGACAGACTGGGGTTGGAGTCATCTGAGAGGAAGAAACAGATGATGGTGGGTGAATGTTTCCTCGTGCTACAGTCTCACTGTCCTCATCTCTAGTCATGACGGCTCTTTTTTGAGATCCATCTGACGTTCTTCTCACTTTAACACTGTGGAGTTCAAACTTAATCCACAATTGGACAAAAAATAAAATTACAAATACAGTGATGATGCTCACAGCCGCGTGCATGTCCTCGCTGTGCAATAGGGCTGCAACTAATGACTTTCTACTAGTCTACTAGTAGTCGACTGGTCATCGACTACCTTAATGACTGGTCGACTAATCGCCACGAGGCAAAGAATTACTCCGCTATGCCTGCATACCATGCAATGACATCACGAACGACCCGTCGATGAACTAGCCGACTAGTCGTTGCAGCCCTACTGTGCAACACTAACAAACGTTGCTAGCAGCCTAAATATAATCAAACATCACCACAAGTGTAAAAAACGATTCCACCAAATTCCGATGTAACTTATGTCCTGAGGTGCTGAAGTAGCTCACTTACACATAAAGCAGTAGTTTGGGAAATGCAGGCAGGTTCTTAACATACATGTCTAGTGACTGGATGAAGCATCGTATTGTCTTGTAACTTTAATCAGGTTCCTAAATCTTGGGAGAATCCTGCTGCTGCACTTGGTACAAGATGACCTTGCTGTCTTGCTTACATCATATAAGTGGACAGCTGTGTCCTGTGTAGGGCAGCTCCATGCTCCTACCTCAGCTCCACTATTTGCTGGCGACAGGGCGGAGAGACTCAAACCAGCTATTCAGAAAACTACGGGTGATGTCACAGACGCTCCGTCCACAGTTGCGTACAGTGTGTTCTCTACCTGCCCAGTATTAACGCAGCTCTAAGCTGGTCAGCTAACAGTTTTGAGGAGACCAACCTGTGAGTATGATGTTGGGCAGTCCTCCGCTGCAGTTCGAGTACAGCATGTTGGGCCTCATGTGCATCGGGTCCTGCAGGTTTCCGTGGCTGCCGCCCAGCCCCGACAGGGCAGCCTGGGAGTAGTAGAGCGAGGAGGACGAAGGATCGAAGCACGACCCCCCTGCTGTGGAGCTCAAAGCATTTTCCAACAGACTGAACTGATCCAACTGGCCGGCAGATGGTGGGGAGAAAATGGCAAACCAGAGACAAAAACAACAACAAAAAAAGGAAATCAGTGAGCCCGAGTGGCATCATGTTTACCCTGGCAGCGGATTTTATGTGAAGTCTCCGAGTCATTCGCAATGTTTTCTCATTATGCAGATGGCACAATAAAAACCTTATTAACACTGCGACTGAGTACAATCACATGAAAATCCACTGGGGAGACATAACCCTGCTGACGAACTGACCTCAGAAGGCACAAATAATCTCCTCAGTGGAGCAATCAACCGACGCCGCACATCATCTGACCTTTCAAACCTCACATACTCTCTTTTTGAGAGTTTTTGTAACTCTTTCCACTCAAAACACTTTTATAATTACAAACACTTAAAACAAGTGAATCAGTCCCAGGTCCCTGGTCCTGGTCTCTGTCAGTCCTGGTTAGATCATACAAACTACATGTGTGTGTGTGTGTGTGTGTTTATCACCTGATAGGGGAGAGTCTTGCTCTGGCGATTCGAGTACTGTGGCTCCATGAAAGGATCGTTAAAGAGCGCTGCCATGTTGTTGTGCTGTCAGGAAAGAAGACATTATTTTGTCAATAGATTCCAGTAGTCTTACTAGGTCTGCACAGGCCGTTACACGGCTGGATGTGGGCAGTTTATCTTATTTTTCTAGCATTTTTCTCTGTCAGATTACTGAATGGGAAATTAATTCATTATCAGAATCAGAATTCCTTTATTTATCCCTGAGGGGAAATTTGTTTTTTGTTACAGACATATAGAAATCAAAGAAATTCAAATATGAAATTGAAATATATAATAAATATCTAAATACCTAGACAGCATTTAAATCCCTGAGTTTTATCGAAAGAAGAACATATTTACTGCTGTATAAACCTTTACACAGTAAAAAGCCTGACATGAATGAACCAGTTTGAATGTACAGTGTCTGAGTGACTGTTACAGTTCAGAGTTCAGTGGTTTGATTGAGACAGGCAGGAATGACTTCCTGTGTCTCTCAGCGGTGCATCGTGGGAGTCGGAGTCTGTTGCTGAACGAGCTCCTGTAGCTGGTCAGCACAGTGTGGAGCGGGTGGGAGGGACAGTCCAGTATGGTCTTTACTTTGGACCACGTCCTCCTCTGACACACCTCTGTCAGAGAGTCCAGGTCCTCTCCCACAACATGGCCGCCTTCCTGATGAGTCTGTTGAGTCTGTTTATGTCCCTCACCCTCAGACTGCTGCCCCAGCAGACAGCAGCACACATGATGGCACTGGCCACCACAGACACATAGAACATAGAACATCCATTTTGTCTCCACAAGTGTTCTCCCCTGTTTCAGAATGGACTTTAAAACACGCTGGCCTCTTCAACAGCACCATTTTAACATGTGTGTTTCAGTCATGTGGAATTGTGGCATTATGCCGATGCAGTGGCGCTGTACTGGGACGGACACTGCCAAAACTGTCTCTCTCTTGACACATGAGGAATCAGTACACATCCATTACTCTTATTACTGGTTACAACTATGGGTTAAATAGTGAGTCTACTCTTTTCTGTCTAATTCTGTGCACCTGTGTGCAGAATAAAACATGACACTTACTTGGCTCGTGTTGAAGTCCAGTGGGATGCTCTGCAGAGGGGAGACCGGCTGCTGTTGCTGCTGTTGTTGCTGCTGTTGTTGCTGCTGATGCTGATGCTGATGCTGATGCTGATGCTGGTGCTGGTGCTGATGCTGGTGCGGCTGCTGCCGTTGTCGACCCTGGTCCACTGCATGCTGGGATTGCTGATAGAGTGGGTAGGGTGGGGGCGGCTCCCTCGGCATGTTGCAAGTATCCAAAGCAACTCCCTACACAGAGCAGAGAAGGCCAGCAGGAGTCACTACAGACCGACTGTGAGGCTAATAAAGACCTGCGAACCTTCACTTAGAGGTGGGTGTACCTGTGTGATGGGGGACAGCGAGGGGGACATGGTGGGAGACAGCTGCTTGGCCAGACCCCGACGCTGCTCAGCTCCAGGAGACAGAGTGAGGGGGCTGATGGGAGCCGGCCTTCGGCGTGGGGAGTTACTGGACAGACGAAGGGACGAGTTGATGGAGGGGTTGCTGAGCGATGACTGCAGCTGACAGTTGTTGAGGGAAGCCTGAATTGAAGGATTGCTCAAAGAGGACGAGAGACCTGCGGTGACAACAACACAGAGCGCAACACATGGACAGCTCACTCAGTCACGTTCCAGACTCATTAGGGGTGTAGATGTGGAAGCTGTGATGTGGTATGTTCTTGATTTTCCAGCATGTTTTCCAAAACACTAGATGTTATTGTGTGAGAGAAAGAGCGATGGCGAGCAGAGAGAGGGACAACGAGAGAACAGAAAGAAACCGAGGGAAAAGAAAAGAGCTGATTGTAGCGTGCCAGAGGAGGGTCAAAGTTCCTCTGTCACTTTGGTGCTCAGCCAAGCTGAACTGTGTCCGACATGAGAGCCCAACCACACAAATACAAAGAGGGGAGAGACGGGGAGGGAGCAGCAGTGGGTGTGATCAGATCAGAGTTCAGACTGAGGAAGCTGGAAACAGAGGAATCCTTCACTGAGGTATCAATAATGTATGAACGGCTGGCAGAGAAAGAAACCTGGAACCTGCTCAGAACCCCGAAGCAGTGCTTTCCAGCTTTAAAATCTCATGCTGGAACAGACTTTCAGATTATTACAAAAAAATCCCCACAGATGATGACTCATTTCCACTGACACACACACACACGCAGATATTTTTAGTCCTGACAATGAGACGGGGTGCATGTTGTTCAACTAAGTAAATTCAGATAATATACAACAATTATGAGTTGTGTTGCTGAGCAACACCCAAAAAACTGCAAGAAATTCTCATGAGCTACTGATTTGAAAAGGACGTCAATCAACTACACACACTCACACAGTGTGCTACAAAATATAACAACCAAGGTACAAGGTGTGTTTGTGTCTAACATGACACCTAAATCTCTGCTCCACTCACCCTGCGAGTTCCCGATGCCCAGGTGCATCATGGCCGCCGGAAGGTTTCCGGTGCTGCTGCCCCCGCTGAGATTGGGGTACCCCCCGCTGTCATCAGGGTCCAGCGGGGTGGAGAGCGGGGAGGGGAACTGGAGGTTGCTGAGGTCGGGCAGGGAGCCACCAGTACTCAACGAGCCCTGATAGTGTGACAGACCCGGGTTCTGCTCCGGAGACGGGAAAATACTGCAGCGAAGGAAGAGAGAGAGAGAGAGAGAGAGAGAGGATCCTTTGACATGAATGTCAACAATGACTAATAAAAAGGCTCCTGCTGCCATTTCCGATTCAAAATGACAATTATCTATATTCTAATTACACATACAGGCACAACACTACAGCAGTGAAGTAAACATACTGAGCATCTTTATGAGTATGAGAGTAAACATTAAGGAGGCCAAAGCAGTTTAGAAGTCATTGTGTATTATGTTCTGCAGAAGGCTGATCAATGAAGGCTCTTCATAAAAATATGACCTACAATTTATTCTTGAATTGAACCACCATGCGTGCAAAGAAAAACTGTGGCTGATGTTTTTGAACACTGCCTGTGGTGTCTAGTGGTCAAAGAGCTTTGTCATTTTAAAAAGGTGTCAAGGAGGAACTCAGGACATCCTGTCTGAGGCGGGGGGGAATGTGTGGCATGTCATTTCTAGGATACCATTGTTTCTTTTAACCACACTGCCAGTGAAAAAAAACACTGACATCCTATTCAGAATAACTGACTCTAACATTCTTGATGATTACACCATATGGGTACAATTATCCAATAAATACATATAGTCTTATACGTACTTGATTCCAGGCACTTCACATGATTTAGGCCTTGATGTCAGAGACTGGACCTATAACAGAAGCACAAACAAAATGCAATTATGCACCATACTAGGGGTGGGAGGGTTCAGGAAAAAAATCGGAACCGTTCGGTACACGTGTTTCGGTTCGGGGCGTGTGTTCTGTTCGGTTCTGGACATGTGCATCAAGTAATGCATAGAGACGAGTGTTGGCAACTTGGCGTCTCTCTCGCTACATTTCGCGGCTTTCCAAACTTTTTTAATCAAAAGAAACTAGTGACTCTCTCTGGTGACGTTTGGAGACTGACATGAAATCATTCTGCAGTCAGGCTACTGTCCTCGACAAGCAGCGGCCGTGAGCTCCTCCCCCGCATCAACGCATTCACAGCCGGTCACTCTCTCTGTAGCTTCACGCAGCAGGTTCAGCTGCAGCAGAGCAGAGAGACCCACAGCACTCTGCGTCCAATCGTGCGCAAAGCTGCCGAAGGTCCCGTCAATGCTCACAGAGCGGGATGTAAACAGCATATTTCAATGGCAAAAGTCTATCCAACCAGCATGTCGTTCTCTGTCCGACGGTGGGAGTATGTGCGCACACGTGTCTCTGTGTGTGTCTGTGCGTGTACACGCATCGTGCCTCTGTGCACAGAGAGAAATGACGTGCCGTGCAAATAAGATAAATAACACGAGCTGTTCAGTTTGTTTGATAAAGAACAAGGTGTAGACCTGTTCTATAGCAAAGGTTCTTAAATGGCTTCTGTTATGATCTGGTGCTATACAGAAATTAAAAAAATGAAATTGACCTGATATAATGATGGGAAACACTGAACTGATTCTTAAATATGTTGAATGTTGGATAATTAGGATATATATTTTATGCTCATCTGGTATTTCCAGACTGTTAAAAGTAGAAAAAAACCTCAACAATGTGAACCGAACCAAAGCGAAAGCCGTGACCTCAGAACCGCGATACGAACCGTACTATACTAAAAGACCTTTATTCAATCAGTAAACACAGCTCTGTCACGGATTATGTAAATGTTTTGTCACTCTCAATACGGCGTGGTCGGCAGTCTGCTCAAAATGGGACCTCAAATCCTCTGAAACAACCCAAAATCAAACATTTGTATTGCTCCAGTGACCTGCAATGCTGTCTATCCATCTGAATCACAACAATGTGTGACAGGTCATGATCTCTGGAAACAAAACAAAAACATGGACAGGATTCAAGTGAGTCGTTTCTTGGTGTTTTTTTCCTTCACACTGAGTGCTTATTGTTTCAAAATATAAAGTAGAAACAGCACAATTATAAACAGAAAGAACTCGAACAAAAAAATGGTTTCATTTCAATGCTTATTTAAATAAAGGAGTTATTGGCACGTGACTGATGGTCTTAATAACTTTTATCTTAGATTCAGACTTTCCAACTGAAGTGCAGGTCACGGACTCTAAAGGCTACGATATACATCTATCAGATAAAAGAATCTGTCAGGCAGGAACAGACAGGCGTGATGTTTATACATGTGCTTCGAACGTGGTGGCTATAAACATTCCTGATTCAAAAATCTACCTCTTCTAAACTGTTTGCAGTCATGCAGGTCAGACCGGTTTAACGCGTATGCCGACATGTTTCAGCTAAGTCACAGTGGGAACGTAAGGCGACAGGATCACCTGATCTGACGTGGCGGCCATTTAAAAACACGGCAATAAACCAATTTGATGTGAGAGCAATAATCAGAAGATAATCTGCTTACATGTGGAGTTGCCGTGTCAAGTTATTGATGTCGAAAATAAGCAAGTGTCTCACCTTCTTGGCCTCCCACAGCTGCTTGGGAAGAGGCTTACTGACACCTATTAGATTCTCCTCATTAGCCAGGGTGGGAAAGGAGAAGACTGCAGACAGACGGACAGACAGACAGCGACACTTAACTCAAACAGGTTTCCTCCCAGTGAAATGTTTATTATATTTTGATTATTGAAAGAAATTGCGACTCACCATCTCCAGAGCCATCCACGTCTGCCTCGTTTACACTAGCTGCACGCCAGAAACAATCACAGTGAGGAGAAGGAGGGCGATGATCGATGAAGAAATAAAGAAAGACATGAAAACAAGAGCAGAGGAACATTACAGGATGTTCAATATTAACCAGCTGTTTGAATAATCTGAGCTTGTCTGACACAATAAGCGGCTCCTCTGACAGGAACAGGCCCTTTGGAATACTCTGCAATTACTGTGCAGTTTCATAAACACAGCAGCTGGGCATCTGGCATGGTGTTATTAATCACAGAGATGAGGAGAGCAAAGAGCTGGGTGGGGGGGGGGGTTCAAAGACTGATGAGCCATTGTTTTCCTCACGCCACAAAGAGGCTTCCTCCACCTCCATGATGTACCCAATTCACATCCTTCCGTCTACTCCGTGTCCTGTGTGTGTGTGTGTGTGTGTGCACCACTTCTGTTAGCTATTAGGAAATAAAGTTTTTCTTAAAGTCTCCTTCCAGACTCCTCATCGCTCAAACTTGAGCTTCTCCTACATTAGACTTTGATCCACCGCCTGCCCGTTCCTTCTCCTTCCATGCTCTCATGCTCTCAGAGGTCCATTCACTCTGAGAGGCTGCTGGAACAGATGGGACAATGAGGCGCTACAACAGTCTGGCATCATTACATTTCCCCTTCAAAGGTGTTTAGTCGCTGTAGCTCACGGTCGCAACTGGGACGGAAACAGGACAACTGGGATGGAAAATGGTTGGCTCGTGTCCCTGGCAGGGCCGCACTGTACGATGCACTCAACATGGGTGTTGTAAATGCTCAGGATTATGAGAAAAAAAACGACTCCTGCCAGAGCATACCAGCAATCAGAGCCCTGCTGGAGGAGTAACGCTAGATCTCCACTAACTGATGCTGCTTTTTTTTTTTTTCCCTCCCCCGGTGAGAGCAACTAGCAGCGGAGAAATCACACTAAAAGCAAGTGTAGCTGAACTCCTCTGCTCTAGCTGCCGGGTGTGTTTCCACCCGGCAGTGTGACTCATAGCTGTAATTCCTAGTTAGATGCTTCTTTAATCAGCCAGGGCTTAACACCACTCAAAACCCGCAGAAACCTTGAGGTGTCAACGGCGCCCTGGGGCTTCACAGCTCTCGCTCTGTGTTCATGCACCGAGCCACGAGCTCCTTCTCCAACATCAACCACGTCTTTGTCATGGCTGCTTTCACAGAACAGGATACCGCCTGTACAGAAATCTATATGTGCTGGTACATTACATACAGCAGCAGTGTGCTATGGGGAGAATTATCTCCTTATATCTCTATATTAAGCTTTCATATACACACACACATTACTTATAATACCTTGAATCTATGTCTGGCATCTCTCCACTGAATGAAATGTGCATCAGAATAGAGCAGAAAGCGGCATTTAATGGATTAATCCCCCATTATATGTCATATAAATGGTGCGACTTAGACCTACTGTGCTAACAGACTGAACAAAGACAGACACAGTCTGTTTGCTTGTTTCTTCTGGGGATCATGAAGTTTGTCTCCAGCTCTCCTCTGTCCATGTGTGCACCAAAGCTGTCCTGTCAAATGTTTGTGGACGCTGCAGACAGAGACTCCACCAGAACCAGCTCTGCACTTGTCTTCTGCTCAGAATCAGAATTACTTTATTTATCCCCGAGGAAAATTCTTGAATTCTTGAAATTCTCATATAAGCAGCTCTGAAAGTGCCACATTAAGCTTTGAAGTCCATGACGATCATGTGGCAAAACCACCACATGCTGCCTTTTGTTGGCTGTTTTTATTAACACACATTGGTGTTGGCACACTCAAAACAATGAGTGTTATTAGAACGATAAACTACAAGTCCGTAGATCAGATTTCCCCCCTGGGGCTAAGGTAAGTTACACTGCTGTAATTCATCCCAGGCAGATTCTGTCTGTATGTAACACTTATTCCTGGACCAGTTTTTAAGGCAACATCCTGCTTGAAGGTGTGGATTAAACACACAGAGGAGCGCTTCCAACTGGACCCAAGGATTCCCCCCCCCCCCCACTCCACACTTCATCATCACTGAGATCACAGAGGATGATGAGTGTTGAAGGAGGGAGGAAGATCTTTTTTCCTTTTTTTCTTCGGCCCAGTTTCGACGGTGGAACATTTTAAGAGAATAAAGACGATTTGTGTAACAGAGGCCAGAGTGGCTGACAGGCCTGAAGAGCAGCTGGCTGCATGTTAATCAATGACCAGAGGAACAGAAACACAAACACCATAAAGTAGCATGATGACAATGACATGGGCCTTGTATAGCTGCAGCCTGCATGCTGCATGAGGGTGTCTGCTTTAAAACAGCTCTGTGCTGCAGTAATTGTGGGGTTTTTTCCGCTCGAGTATAATGCACTGGATGAGTGCATGTCTCAGTACATAAGTGGATCCTAATTAGCGTTTCTGGACTGCTTCCTGCCCTTGTTGGTGGTGTGTGTGTGTGTGTGTTACACTGTTAATATTCCACCTACATTTTCATCTGTTAATAGATCCTGTCAGCTCCGCTCCTCATCGTCATTCACACTCTCTCCAGAAGAGATGAAGCAACAAGTTTGTCTCACAGCAGATCAGTAAGAGATCATGGCTCAGCTGCAGTCTAACCACGTTCAGCCCAAATACATCATTTTATATAATGTTTAAAATATGTAAAGAGGCCGTGGAGCTAAAAAACAGCTCATGAACTATGTTTAACTTCCATGTTTAAAGCTTTCACGGCTAACATCTAAAATAAGGAAAGAAGTTCTTCGTGAGATGCTTCAAGGTTTGGAAAATACTGAAATACTTTAAAAGTCCTGTTATCCTCTCTGTCCTCTTCTCTTTAAACCAAGTCTTAAAATGGTTAGTTAGCAGTTAAAGATCAGATAATCTGTGAAGGAACGCAGCAGACAGGGAACCACCACCAACTGTAACAGCATCACTTTATCTTCCTACTCCCTCTCTTTTTGGCAGTTGTTTAAAGAAACTCACATTTTTCTTGATTTTGTCTAGTCTCCTAAAGAGAAGTGATATTTAAAAGTTATAAAAGATTTTTCCCCCCAGTGGATGCACCAGAAAACCAAAAGCTGTATGCTGAGGACACTGCTGGGAACTTTATAGGATTTGTATTGAATACAGATGCAGATAGAAGTCAAAGAGTGTCCAAACAATGGAGCCATCATGGATTTGAAGACAATTAAAAACCAGTTAAACACAGTTAAAGAGGATACTCTCTTTAAAAAGTGTGTGTGTGTGTGTGTGTGTTACTCTTACCATTTCGCTGTGGGGGACCTCTGCCCATCTGCTGGTTCATGCCAAATGCATCCTGAGGGTTCGGATTCATGGCGCTCGTATGGAGAGCAGAATCCGAGTTGGTTCTGTGTGGGAGGAGGAGGAGGAGGAGGAGGAGGAAGAGGAGGAGAATTATGCGGAGTATTCCAGCACCTTGGACAGAGGCAGAGGGTTTCTTCAGGCCATAAGGTCAGTGAGTCACTCTGCTTCCTGCTCCGCCTCCACACAGGCGTCTGAGGCTCACACTGACCTCACACACAAACACCCTGACAGCACTGCGTTATCAGTCGCTGACACAAACACTCCATGATAAAATAATAACATTGTTAGCGCCTGCTATGTTTAGGTGTTTCTAAATGTCCAAATTGAAATATTTTTTCCAGTGGTGCTCAGCTTTCACTTGCAGAAGGCTCCCACATTTAGGCGAGCTACACACATGAGTAAGACCCACACCAATTCAGCCGAGTGATTTCTTTAGTGTGCTCCATTAGGCTTCGATCAGTTCTTTCAAGTGTCATTCCTGCTTTTGTTCGACTAAACTGCAGAAAGGAGCCGTAATTACTCACATTATACACATTTGATACTTTTAAAGCTGCCAGGTCTGACTGCAGGTTTGGTCACTTACTGCAGACAGATTTATCTCGGAAAAGAACACTCGAATCATTTTACATCTTTTCTTTAAATCGTTTGTACTTTTAAAATTCAGATTGAAATTGAAACAATGGCCTAAATCATTCATATAATTTGAACTGAAGTGTTTTTTTTGCAGACTGCTGCATCTGTACAAAACCTGCCATTCAGCCAGTTACCTTCTGAATTTTTGCCATGTGAATATTGGTCGCATGATTGTCAGTCATGGATTCCTAGTGGCGCTTTGTTTTTTGTTTTTTTACAGGATCGTTTTAGTGCAAACTATTTTTGTTCCAGACACAGCATAAAACAGCTGTGATGATTTATCATCATTAAATGCTGACTGATGAAGCTTAAAGGCTGATTATTCATTCTGTTTTAGTAGCTTCTAAAAAGGATGAGTGTCATTTTCACAATGTTTTAAAATAAAATAACTACATTCTGACAGTTGAGTCTTTTTTTTTTAGAACAAAACAAAATGCTATGTAAGTTTTGAGTTTCTGGGGGTGTAAGGAGAACTCCTCTCTAAGTTGGTACACAGTGCAATGCTACCTCGACACGACAACACAAAAACAGTACAACACTTTGTGAAGGCTGCAAAAAAGGCAGAAAATAAGCTGTGAACGAGGAGCCGTGATGTTAGACTGCAAAAGGAGCCGTGAGTCCTAAAGCTGGGTTAGTAAGAGAATTATTGATTAATGCTTCGGAATTACCAGGCTGGAAAGATGAGTGGAAAAAACTACAAAGAGAAAAAATGATTAATAAATCAACCACAGTGGAGCGGTGTTGCTGAGACTCTGTGGCCGCCTATCTCAGTGCTTCAAAGGAAGAAAGGAGAGGATTATTGAGATGTTACAAATCAGGCTGAGATTAACAAAGGATAGAAACCAGAACATTATGCAGCCGAGAGAGATTGCAAAAAGACAAAGAACAGAATTGTTGGCCTCTGTGAGCAAAGGATAAAAAAAAAGACAAGAGAGAAAGGGAGAGGGGGGGTGGGGTCAAGGGTCACCTGTTGAGTTGTGATATTAATCTCAACCCAGGCCGTTTTTCCTCAGTCCATGGCTGCTGTTCCCTTTAAAGACAGACAGAGGAAAACCATGATAGACAGATAGCAGAGCCCCCTGACTCCTGCCTGAAAGTTTGTGAAGATATCCTGTTAAAAATGCTGACACGTGTGAGGAAAGAAGAAAATCCCTGGAAAATACTCAAACAGAACAAAAAGAGAATATATTGAAAGCAGGGTGAAGACTAAGGACGAGTAGAGAGCTGATGAGCTGTTTGCTGACATCAGCTCTCTGGCCAGACAGAGAGTCGAATGTAAACAACTCCATGTGGAGAGTCATTGTCAGAGCGTGAAAGGGTGGAGTGGGAACACTAAGTGAAGTTTTCTGAAGGAGTCTTCACTCTCTCTCTTAGCCTGGAAGTAACATAGAGGCCGTTTGTTTTGTACAACTTTAAAAATGACTAAATGAAGTCACATTATCCAAACCATTCTTTTGATGTTACTGCATTCTGAGCTGCTCTTACCGAGCGGAATGTTGAACAACAGAGCCGGATTAACCTGCTCAGGCCTCTGGGGCAAACGCAGGGATCTGCGAGCCCACACTGAACCCTCCTTCCTCCCGCTCTCTGTGCATCTGTGCGCATGCTGCACACAACAACAACAACAACCTTTGTTACACTCCTATGCTGTAATACTATCTGGCTCAAGGTTTACTGTGTCACTGTTACGGAACTCATGCTGTTAAATCGATGTTCTTTTCGAGGGCACCAGACACCTTTGACATTTCACAGAACACAGAGGGAGCCTTTAGTTTATTTTTATCATCATTATGGTGTGTTGTCAGATTTAGGTCTTTAATAATGTGTCAGAACACCCTAGTCCCACAGCAGTCAGAGATATAGTGAACAATGATGCTACTGAATAAGCAGCACATCAGCAAGCACTCCCATGTTCCTTCAGGTAAAATTACAACTTTTATAAATTATGAAATGTTTTGTTTTCAACAAAGTAAGGTAGCAGTGCTGCTATTAAAGCATCAGTAAGTTGACAACTACTGTGTTCTGCAAGGTTAAATAACAGCTTTTGTCAATGGAGATTTGTGACTTTGAAGAGAACTTCGGCCCCACCCACCACTACAGCACTTGAGCCTGCAGGTCTCCAGCAATAAGATTAACACCTTTCATGCACTGTGAAAACACAAACATAACAATGTAGTGTGACACATTTGTGTCACACTACATTGTTATGAAAGTTGTTACTGTTGGGTGTATATGCCTGTTATATTTAGGTATGTGACGCTGGCTATGGAATGCAAATTGACTACACTGTGGAACCGCACCCTTCACAAAGAAAAGACACCGTGGTTCTAATGACGTGTTAATAAAGTTTCACGTGGAATGACTGATGGTCAAGTGGGGGGGGGGGGACGCAGTCTAATTTAATACAAAGCGATACAGCAATCAGACCACCTAAATGGAGGATAAAAGTCAGAGGAGTTTAAAAAAATGAAGGAGGAAAAAAAATAAAAAACGCTCCTCTGGAAGGCCTTTTTCTACATTGCCGTCTCCAGGGAACCTGGTCTGAGATTTCATCCCGAGAGAGGCTGGTACAGGAACAACAGGCCAAACATGGGTGAATGGAAGAGAAGGAGGGCGTGGGACTGGATGGAGGATCTGACCCTGAAGCAGATGGTCTCCAAAGGGACACAGAGCTGCATCAGGTCCGATGCCTAAAGACCCTTTAGGAATAAAAACCTCTCACTTCCCAGACGCTAGCATATAGTAAAAAAAAAAGTTTCTAAATATGCACTGTAATTTGTAAAGGGGACAGCTGGTGGATGTCAGAAATTGTGGGCTAACTTGCAACAGATGGACACAGTTGGGAAATCACATCGTTTTTGTTCATGTCTCACAAAATCCAGAGAGATGATAAAATCAGTTGGCCAGGCTGCCGGTCACAGAGCGGTTAAAGGCTATGTGAACAGCTCTGTCCCCCTGCATTTCTGTCATGCCTGCTGATCCCTCAGCACTAACATGCCTTCTTCTGCTATCACAGAGCCTTAAAAGCTTGACTCACATCAATACAAACACACACAGCCTGAGGAGCTCAGATATATTCATACACTTTTTGACATCCACTCCTCTGAACTCCCAGCTAATCCAAAAACAGGCAAAAAAGCATGTGAAGCTGAAGGGTCAGCTGATGCCTCCAGTGGCCACTAGAGGATCTACAATTTTCGCCAGCTACGACAAGAAGTTCATGAACTTCCTGTTTTCCCAACAATCGATGCTAAGCTAAGCTTCATTTTTCAGCTCTGAAGGTTACCGTTTAAACCAGATCTTCTCTTGCAAGGTTCTGCATTGGGAATTGGGTTTTAGTAATGGCTGTATATTCACATTTCCTGCATTATCTTGAGTTCCCTTGTTCTCCAAACAGGATTTCTGTTGTAGTTTCGAGAGGCTAGACAGTAAGCAGGAAGCTATTGTCACAGCTGAAGCAGTGAAACGGTTAAAGCACTCTGTGGCTCTTCTCAACAGCTGACTAGCTGTAATGCAGTGCAGATGTAGCTGGCGTTGTAAACACTTACCGCCCCGCTCTCCCCTGAGATGGACAAGCAGGGAATCTGCTCCTCACTGCAACAACACAAGGGCCTAAGACCATTTCCAGCGATGGCCGCCAGATTCAGCCACTGATCAGAGGAGAGTGGTTCCAAACATGCACAGAACAATAACAACAAAGAAGAGAATTCTCTTCAATTGGGACTTCCCAGCAGACTGCTGGAAGAAAAGCCTCCCAGATTTGGCAAGGCCTCAGCCCAGACAGATTTCCCATTTCCCCTCCAACAGTGTGTTATGTCTGTTTTTTTTAAGCGACAAGTTCCGTCTGCAGCCTGACACCGAAAACACAACACTGATTGTGCAAAACCAAACTATTGTACTGTTCATTTGTTTTCCCACAACTACACAGCTACTAGGACAGGGACGCTGTTGCAAAATGTTGCTGTTATGACATTAATTCTGACCTAATTTGTGAAATTACTGAGCTGCCATGCAAACATCCTTTTTCAGAAATGCTGAGTGGGCTGCAACCGGCTGTCTGTCGTCAGTATGACCCTGATAAGTGGCGTAATATACTCCTTGCTCCTTGGCCGTGACAAAACCGACCAAGACAACTCACTGCAACAACTGAACTCACTTGTTCAATTTATTGACAATGTAAAGCATAACGGGAACAGGGTTCAACAAGATGTATTTGTACAGCATGTCGATAAAGCTCCAATGTCCAATTAATCAGAAGAAGTGTATGTGCACCTTAAACTCTCTGAGCTTCACTCCAGCATGGCTGTCAAAACTGTGAGATTTTTGTCTTTGACATCTTTGCGGTCTAAAGAGAAGAGGAACATGCTGGCTACATGCACCTCAACAATCCACTCTGACTCAGTGACTCAAACTAAAGACATCTTCAATGAAAATATACATACAAGTCTCATATTTTCAGTACACAGGTGGACAGATCTGGATGTCCTTCATCCTTTCAGCCCTTCGCCTGTTCATATATCATCAGTTTCAGCCACCACTAAGGCAATATAACATGTACAGGTCTTGTCTGTGATGATGACGCAGGCCAAAATCCACTGCTGAGGGGGTTGCACACTGTGACAACAATCTGCTGCAGGTTGGAGCAGGAGGCTAGATGTGGCCTGCAGAGACTTGACAGAGCCGATGCCAATCATGTAAACATATACAAGTCGTGAGAGAGCAGAGAGATGGGTTTAGAAAAGCTAAACTAAAAGGAAGGGAGGAGTTTTGCTCGGATATTTATGGCAACATAAATTGGGATTAAAAGTGCACACTTATGAGAAACGCCTTTAAAAGAATCATTGTGACCTCAAGATGCAATCGATAACAGGGACTGCTACATGCATACTTTGGTGAAGAGGTGCAACAGTGTGGAACATGGTGAGGTCCTAATGCTTAATATAACATCTTGATTCTGGGCTGTAAAGTGTGATTCTGATTAGCTTCCAACCCAAATATCTGACTAACAATTTTGCAAAATGACACAGAGTAGTTTCCTTGCTGGTAAAAAAAAAAGTCTCCTAGCCGAGCCTTCAAGGTCTTGATGACAGACAATTTAATCACTCATCATTCAAATCAAAACTATTGTCACATTTTGTTCATACTCAAGACGACTTGACGCTCAGTCATTCATTGAGAAGCCGTCTGGAACAAAGCAGTGTGAGTCCACTTTGTGCCACATGGCTTGCAGAGAAACACGCCCACTCTGAGAGCACTGACGTCTGGCTGCTCCGTGAGGATGTTTGTCAGCCAACCTGTTTTGTGCTGTCAACAATGACGAGAGGGCGTGGGCCTTAATTCATTTCTACAGTACAAGCTGTTATAGTACGCTCAGCGCTGAGCCTGGCCAACGTCTGTGTCGGCGCTGTAGAAGAAGACAAGGCAGGGTGACTGGCAGCCGACCAAGCCAGCATACAAAACACAAGTGTAGAGACAGAGCGAAGCTAAAAGAGTGAGTGGGGAGGAGCTTGGCTGAGCGCTTTTATCACAGACCCATAATTCACTCCCTTGTAAACACTGAGGAAAAAAACGCTGTCAGTCGACTGACTGCTCTACAGGCACAATGTAAGCTGGAAAAAAAGAGAGCTTGTCACTCATATCAAAGGCTGTGAGCCCAGCAGACTGAACTTCAGCTAAGTTGGAGACTCTGCACCACAGGGCAGTGACGACATTAAATCCCTAAACAGTGGGGTGAATGCTGTTGGGCATGACCTTTAAAACAAAAGGCTATCTGTCAAACACCTTTAGTTAAATGCAGCCTCCCCAGGGCTAACACAGCATTCTCACACTTTAAACATTTGCGCACAAGCGCAACAACTCCAACCCCTGCCCGCTGTCGGCTCATCCAGAGGTGTTCCACGTGTCTCGTTTCTGTTTAATTAAGAAGGCTGGTGCCTGGAGAAAGAAACGACAAACTAACAGGCACAGAGAGGGGTTGATACAGGAAACTGCTGCTGGCAGGAGGAAACTGGTCCTGTTGTAAAATAATCTGCTCAGAGAAAGACGATGATAAGCGTTCAGTCAGCTGCTCAACAAGAGGCGCTACTCACCTTCTCCAGCTGTTGTCCGGAGGGGGGGACAGGTACACCGCTCCATAAGGAGAGCTCTCTATGTGGGGCTATGTTAAGGAAATGATTGGCAAAAGCTTAAAAACATAACAGATATACACACAGAGAGAAACACACATTTGACTTTTCTTCCCACGCTTTAAAGGATTTAAAAGTGTTTAGCTTGGCTCCAAGTTAGTGCAACATTAAAGTACGTGTACCAGAAGAAAAGAAAACCTTCTCATCAAAGGCCTGCAGTAGTGACACACAGTCATGAACAATAAAATCCTTAATGAAACAATGACAGCATTATTTGATTTACTACTTTTTGTTGACACAGAGTTCCTGGCATTGTGTGTGTAGAAGGGCAGAACCTCAGTTGGGCGGTGTTTGGTCCCTCTGACAGTTACTCTCTTTACTGGTTTGCGAAGAGAGAGAGCTCTTCTCTCTGGAAACATCTCCCGGCAATGGCTTAAAATTCAAAGAAGAGCCACACAAGGCCAGCCTCTGTTCCACATACCATCCGCTCAGGCCTTGGACACATTACTATCAGCACAAAGAGTAAAGGGGTTGTTGTCACTCGTCACCTCTCACACAAAACATGGGATAACCCCGCCCCTCTTTTTAAAAGATACACAAACGAGGTGGAAAGGACATTAATGTGGTTTCTCCAGACACAAAGGAGGAGAAGGCACAATCCAGTTAAACTGGATTAACACCTTTCAACAACAATGGAGGAGTCAACCTGCCTCTGTACTGTACATTTATGTTTTGTGTCTTGTGGGTAAAAAAAAAAAGAAGAAGAAATAAATGAGCAACCATTCCAACCACAGACCACGTTTCCATTTCAAAAATATGGCTCTGTGATTGGATAAGCCACAGCCACTAACCACACTGCACAGCTTCATTTTCAGCTTCCTCATCATCATCATTTACCTCCTCTCCATAGATGATAGCTGCCAGACTCAGCTGACTCTCAGAGACAGAACCTGCAGAGAGCCATGCTCTTTCCCTGTGACCCCTGTAACTGCCTTTCATAGTCACCAGAAAAAATACTCACTATACTACTTTATATCACTGATGACAGAACGGTTTGATCTACAAAAGCAGATTAATAAACAGCATGATCATTTAAAGGGTCAATATAACAAAATAAAGACACTGACTGTGGAGTGGAAAATTCGTTTTGGGCAAGACATCATCCAGAGGAGCAGAAAGGCCGAGGATGTCCTTATATTTTCTATCTTTTCCCAGATTCCCTGTAGGCATCATTGAATCGACAGCGTATCAGTATCTTAACATTAAGACAGACTAGACAAGGGCCGATCATCGCTCACAGTTGCACCGTTTTGCCTGAGCTGTGGACGGTCCAACAATCTCTTTCAGTGGTGACCTTTGGCGCCATGTTGACCACACTTCTACTATCTGACAGTAACCAGGGCAGACTTCTTCTTCTTCTTCTGTATGGCTCCACACTTTGCACAGTGGAGTACTACATTACAGCCCATAGTCTCAGAGAGAGAAGACATTACCACAAAGCATTCTCATATTACCTACACCGAGTTAACTCACAGTGTAGTCAAGTGTCTTATTATGACCTATGCTACACTGACAGAACAGAGAACCATGCCCCTAGGTGTAGTATAACCCCATCTATTGTACACAACAGCAAAGCCAACATGCTTGAAAAACAATTTTCGATAATGTCATGCTACACTAAATGATGAAAGGGTTGCCAATGTGGATTTCTTCTGATGTTTTCCTGAACAGGCATGACACCCTAAAGACCATTACATGATGCATCTGTTCCGGCTGTTCTCCAAAGAAATATACCCTGATATGACATCACATGCTGGGGCACGGGACACCAGCCTCTCACACTAATGATCCTCATCAGGATTATGAAAATGTTCCAAGTAAAAAGGAGGTGGTGGGGGGGTGTTCTGTTGTTTCATGTAAATGCATCACACTGGGTGTGGATTCAGATTAAGAAATGGAATCTTTATAATTCTTCCAGCTTGTCATCACTGTGGTCTAAAAAGCACACAAAAGTGGAAAAAGGAAATCATAAAACAATGTTCAGGGAGGGAGGGGGGGACGCTCCACTGCTGTTAATTAAACACTTCTAATTATGCATAATAAATTACTCGTTAATGGTGAATCACGCTGTAAAGTGTGATTCTGATTAGCTTCCAACCCAAATATCTGACTAACAATATTGCTTTTTGTGTGACCATGCTTTGCACTCCGGTGCTATGCAAAAACTTTCATTCACTTGGGCCCCGTTCACACTGGAGAAAGTCATTCCAGCTAGAGTAGGATTGAGCCCAGACAGCCTTTAAGCTGGATGCGTTCAGACCTATTTTCAAATCTGGCTAGCACACACTTGTGTCCGCACTCAATCTGGCTTCATCCAGCGTGTTTGCTGTCCTCCAAACCACTAGGTGGCGCCTCGTAATATACAGAGTCCGTTCACGCCGTGGTAGGGCCGAGTCATGCGGGTATTTGTCCCGTGTCGCTCCCCGTAAACCGGAAGTAGCATGTCGCTAACCGGACGTAGCATGTCGCTAGCCGGATTCGCTCGCCACATTTGCGTTCACACCTGAGCCACATTTGAGCCAATCCGGCTAGATCCACCTCTCGTGGGTGGATCTAGCCGGATTGAAATCAAACTGGATTCAGCCGGATTTGAGGTGTTCACACTCAGAAAAAACACATCTGGATTGATCAGGATGCGGCCGAATCCTGCTTAAGCCACATTTTTTCCCCCAGTGTGAACGGGGTATTGGAAGTCTTTGGAATTGTACCCCTAAAGCCGCATCTTCACAACAAACTCCCATTTATATACATCTTGTTCCATTTCTATGACGGCATGCCAGATTTACAAATTCGTGTGCCATTGAATGGCAATTTAAAATCGCACAAATACATGCAGAGGTGACGAATTATGACAAACATGAACATTCTGCTGAGCATTGACTGTGCAATTTAAATGGCAACAATTTATGTAACACAATCTGACTTACAAAATCAAACAAAACCTGATTTACATGAACACAGACCATGACAACTGCAACCTAAAGGCAGAAGAACAAAATCTTTATCTGCACTTACTCAATCTAATCTGAGGAGGCTCTGGGAAAATCAATTTTGAAGGGTTTAGCAGAGAGGAGCAGTGCACACAATCACAGGTCTGTCCCCTCACACTGCGTATTCTTACCATAGAAATAATTAAGCCTAATTATAAAATCTCCCACTGCACACATAGCATCCCTGTGCATTCAGAATATGCTGAGAATTTCCATTAGACATAAGAGAAGTGCACTGGCCCTGCGTCACATTTCAGATTAGCATTATGACTAACTCTGTTCCTGAGGCTAAAAAACAGCTGCCTACACTGGTAAGTGTCATTTTAAACTACGCCATATACACAAAGAAACAAAAACAATGAAGACCAACAACCTGGAAGCTACAACACCCACTTCCACATCACCGCACAACCTTCAGGATGATGACAACACCTTTATATGAAACACAAAAGTGCGCGATCTCCTACTGTCGGGGATTTAAGCCTGGAAGGATATCTGCCGTCCGTGCTTGTCAATGGGTCGGCGATGGGGGGAGTTGATGCGGTTGCGGTCCCTGTGGACTCTCTCGACCAGCCCATGGTGGCGGGTCCCTCTGACAGAGTCTAACCCTGAGGGGAAGCCACCCTGTGAAGGAGACAGGAAATGACTGTTCACAATCATAACACAGCAGTTTACCAAAGGCAGGCAGGGAGAGAGAGAGAGAGAAGGACATCTGACACTTAACAAGAAAATACTCTGAAATGTCTATTATGTTGCTGTGATAAAGGCTGTGAGCAGCAGGCAGGGGAAGACAAGCAGGCAGAAGACACAATAAAAGGCATTTTTTTGAATTTTGAATGATCAACAAGTATTTTGAAGTTCTTTGCCCCACAGAAAAGTCCTCCCTGCTCCGGTTTATACTTCCTGTAAGATTTCAAGCCAGACTTTGAGGATAGAACCGCGGGTGCTGCAGACCAACCAGCATCCTCTGAGGAAGTGCTGGCAGTCTGGCTTGTAAACATTTTTCTCTTTTGCTCAAAGCATCCTTTTTTTTGGATATTTGGTGTCTTAATGTTCTCAAAAAGACAGCAGAAAGGCCCCGTTCACACTGGAGAAAGTCATTCCAGCTAGAGTAGGATTGAGCCCAGACAGTCTTTAAGCTGGATGCGTTCAGACCTATTTTCAAATCTGGCTAGCACACACTTGTGTCCGCACTCAATCTGGCTTCATCCAGCATGTTTGCTGTCCTCCAAACCACTAGGTGGCGCCTCGTAATATACAGAGTCCGTTCGCGCCACGTGTGCGCATGCGTCATGCGGGTTTTTGTCCCGTGAACTGGAAGTAGCACATCGCTAACCGGAAGTAGCATGTCGCTAGCCGGATTCGCTCGCCACATTTGCATTCACACCTGAGCCACATTTGAGCCAATCCGGCTAGATCCACCTCTCGTAGGTGGATCTAGCTGGATTGAAATCAAACTGGATACAGCCGGATTCGAGGTGTTCACACAAAAAACACATCTGGATTGATCAGGATGCGGCCGAATCCTGCTTAAGCCACATTTTTTCCCACAGTGTGAACAGAGTAAAACTGGCTTCATCACATCCTGCCACTTCAGGAAAACAGACAAACACGTACTGTAATAAATCAATTGCTTCACCTCTCCCCTGTGCATATTTTTTGCCTACGATATAATCCTATGATGGAAAACATGAGCAGGGTTCACATTGTAACAACCTGCAACAGACCCCACATCTGATTTTAAGTATATAATCCACATTTGAATGCTGTTCCTGGATGCAGTCGATACAGACTTGAATAATGCATAAAACTACTCCGTGACCTCAGAGTCCGACAAGTACTCTGCATTCATTTACTTGAAGTGAGGCTAACAAATGATTATCATCAAGTGGAATCTAGAAGCCATTTAGCTTGTCGAGTTCTGTTCCCAGAAGTGAAGGTGAAAAGGAGCCCATAAGTAAGAGGGACTTTCTCCTCTTGTGCAGGGATTGATTTTCTGGACACTGTGGGTGCAGCGCTGCAATGACTGCTCTGACTCAAAGGGCTATTCTTTCCTGTAACAAGGACACTTTTACCTGGACCTTCTGTATCCCCGCATAGCTCTCTCCTTGGAGAGTTGAAACACATATACAGTGCCCGGTGTGACTGTGCAGCTTTGTTAGCTCACATACAGCAGCACGGAGTCCTACTGCGCTGATGGTTCATTCCATCTTCTCCCAGTCTGCAGAAACTAATTTTGAATAATTTAACGCTCTCTGGAGAAGTCTGTTTGCACTTCTGAAGGTCCAGTGCAGTTTTTTTTGTAGTTGGGTTACATGTTAGAACTGGGTGTCAGACACAATTAGCCTTGGAAAAACCCAGAAATGAGAACAAGACCTTGAATTTGGTATGTTGTAATCTCAAGGCGAGCAGAGCTTTAAAGAAAACATCAGTGTTTAGTTTTACATTAGTCATTCTTCTGAAGAAGTACTTCAGCACATTCACAACAAATAATGCAGAACATCTTAAGGCCATGTTCAGAATAAAGAGAGGGGTGCGCTACCTCTGCATTTATTTGGACAGCACTGCAGTAATACAGCTGGGGTGATGCAGATAACTAAAAACAGGGCCGTTCAGCAAAGGACTTGAAACCAGCTCAACTTCTGCTGTAGCACTTTAGGACATCATGGACCCGAGAGCACATTCCTGACAGATTAGTTCACACAGTCAGCTACTTTACTTCATCAGGATAGTGCACAAAATGCAATGTTTCTACAGCTAAATTGCAAATAGCATCTACTAAGTTAAGGCCCTGTTCACACTGGAGAAAGTTAATCCAGCTAGAGTAGGATTGAATCCAGATAGCCTTCAAGCTGGATATGTTCAGACCTATTTTCAAATCTGGCTATCACACACATGTGTTAGCGCTCAATCCAGCTTAATTCGGCTTGTTTGTTGTCTTCCAAACTGCTAGGTGGCGCCTCGTAATAGGGATTGAAATCAATCCGGATATATCCAGATTCACATTGTTCAGACTCAGAAAAATAAACTATTCGGATATATCCGATATGGCCTGAATCCCACTCTAGCTGGATTGATTTCCCCAGTGTGAACAGGGTCTAAAGGCCAAGACAAGATATAACCAGCAATCTGCTGCAAACACCTCAGCCGAAGCTAGAAAACACGCTCTGCCCCTGTGTGAAAGGTAATACCTGTTCACACCAGCAGGTGGCAGTAGTCTGTGTTTATCATTTATGAGGGAAAACCAGAGAAGGAGAGCAGATGTACGTGATAAAAGGCTCTACTTCTTAGGGCTCTATTTTCTAAGAAAGGGTATGTGCTTTCTCCTGGACTAAAAAAAAAAGCCAATCATTTGGAAACTGCCATGAGTCCATCATATTTAAATTTGCTTACTGCCTCAGAGAGGTGTTAACACATTTTAAATCTGTGGTGTGTGGGTGCTGCATCTTCTGACCGTCACCTGAAATTCAGTGCTGGTGTTGCCGATTTGATTGACGTTGGGCAGAGAGCCTCCGTAGTACTGCGCCCGGGACTGAGACAAGCGAAGCTGCTGGATCTTCTGAAACTGCACCTGTCAGTCAAAAGCAGGGACAAAAAAAACAACCACAAACAACTGTTAGACCAGGTATAAAATCCAGTCAGTGTCTGAAATGTGAGTCTGGAGCCTTTTGTCTCACTCATTTTTCTTTGCATCTCTTATCAAAGGATGTTAATCGTCTTCATAAGCCATAAGAATGGACTCTAACAATGCCTAAGGGACAGGCACAGTCTGTGGATGCTATAAAAAGGCAGCAATGTATAAGGAAGACAAGTCACAGAAACACATTCTAGGAAACCGGCAGCTTGGCTTCAATACCAGCAGCCTACCAAGAGATGCCACGGTGATTACTGCGCACAACACAGAAAGCCGCTTGTTCTGCCAAGGTGAGGGAAACCGAGCCAGTCCTCAGCTGTGATCAGGAACAGGCAAATCAGAGGGCCAGCTTTTTCCTTGGACTGCCCGAAAGGGCAAAATTTGAATCTCAAAGACCGACCTTATTTGATTTTATCATTCGATTTACAGAGATCTAACAGAAATAACACAAGAAATTGCAAGTAAACTGTTAAATATAGACAGGCCATCGTTTGAATTTATCCGCAGCTATAGACAGTCGATAGAGTGAAAATATAGAAGCAATACAACAACAGCAAAAACAACTTTTCTTAACTCAAAAGAACCAAAAACAAGCCTGACACTGCAGGAACCTCCTCTTCTCTCTGCATTTGAAAGCCATCAGAGATGCTTATAAAAACAGTCTCATCAAAAATACTAAGAAACTACTCACACAGACAAGCTTATTTAATGACATCCAATTAACACAACGCTCATCCAGAATCATCCAGAAGCCCCTCAGGCAGTTTATAACACGTCCTCTGGTCCAATGGTGCAAATGCTGAGCAGCTACTTTCTAATTCCAGCTGTTTGCTGGCAGGGCATGCTGTGCCTCGGCCAGCGTCAGTCCCTCTCTGACCGGGCTTTTCTGTCTCACAGGGGTCACCAACAGTTCATACCTTATGGCAAACTTCATTCAATGTCACCTCAAAACCACATCCTCTTTGACTGGCCATTCAGGACGCTGCCTCTCACAGAAAGAGCGCACTGT
Organism: Parambassis ranga; assembly: GCF_900634625.1. Classification (NCBI taxonomy): domain Eukaryota; kingdom Metazoa; phylum Chordata; class Actinopteri; family Ambassidae; genus Parambassis; species Parambassis ranga. The sequence continues at coordinate 2,384,751 of NC_041024.1, read as the reverse complement.
AAACCAATGGTATGAGAATAACGTGAAAAGGGCCTTTATATCATCCCTGGAGACCCTATATTTACACTGAATACGCTTCAAATGTTCTCAAGAGGGAGAAAAACAAAGACATAACAAATCCCTTTTTGAGAACCCTGGTAACCATCCGTCTCTGTAAAGACGAGGACAACACGACTGGAACTGCAGATCCAAACCCAGAAATATTAAACTTTTCAAATAACTAGGTCAAAGGAAATCTAATAACACACAGTGCATCAGCACCCTGAAGGAGAGGCTATGCTATGACATGCTAACTGCAAAACTGATGTACAACTAACAGATCAGCTTCCTCTCTTAAAATCTTCTACTTCACGCTTCAGGCGTCAGACAAATATCAAATATGTTGACACAACTGATTTCACTTTTTATATTGATTACTGGGCTTTTCATTTTACTGATCTGTCACATCCTCCCAGAATCTAATATGACATCTTCATATATCCTGCTTATGATTATAGGGCTGTGTATTGGCAAGAATCTGGCGATACAATACATATCACGATACACATGTCACGATACAATACGATATGTCCCGATACTGTAATAAAGACGATATATTGCGAATATGTGTGTGTGTATATGTAAACACACCTCTCGTATCTCGTCGTCGGTGTCGGCCATGTTCAGTGTCAACATTGAGCTGTGTAACAACGGCCACGAGACTAGAAAATAAACAGCTATCGCGTGATGGCTTAAGCTGCTTAAAGAGACAGTGTGCACCATAAACGTAAGACGCTTAAATTAATGTTTGCCCATAAATAATTGATTAAAAAAATCGATTTAAATCGATTCCAGTATCCCCAAATAAAATATTGCGATATTTCACAAAATCGATTTTTTCATGTTTTATTTTGACAGATTTTTAACAATACTTATTTGACAAATTGATTATCAAAATAGTCAATAACTTTAAATACATAATCAAATGATGATCATACATACATTACATTTAATATATGTATAGTATGTATAATACATATTGTCATTTACTGCCTCTCAAAATTGGATATATTAAGTCAGGTGTAGTCAATTTTTGCCTATTGTTGTGGACTGAAAAAGGCTTCACAATGAATATCAGGCTAAACCTTGACAGACATGCTGACACTGACTAACACAAGCCTTAAAACAATCACTTCATCACATCACTGAGCACACAAGAGGGAGAGCTGCGTCTATGGTGTGGAGTTTTAGAAGTGCTGTCACGGACGGAGGCATCAAAAGTTTCCTCCAAAAACACCACATCCAAGAAACACTTAGGTGTTTTCAAAAAAATCCAATATTCTCAGGTCAGATTGTAAAAAAAAAATTCATACTATCCAAACTAATTTGCCATTAATTAGAGATAAATATTGCAACATATCACTAGACTGGAAGCCCTTAAAAAGAGCAACCCACAAGTTCTGCTCCTATTTCTCACAGTGCAGTGCAAAGTGCACATCATTGTTAAAGTTCATATTCACCAGGATGACAGCCCTGCCATGCTCTGCAGAAAACCATATCTCAACACTGCTTCCTTTGTTTGTTTACAACTTTTGGCAGGTGGTGCAAAATGTTAATGAGCCGCTGTCACAGTTCCTGTTTGACTCCAGAAAACAAATCTGGGCAAATCAGTGCACCTCAAATTCTGGCTCCTAATTTCCTTCAGGCAGCTTATTTGGCACTGCAGTCTGCAGATGTGGATGAATGCATGAGGGGAAACAGGAGGTTCTGGCTGAATACCAGGACTCTCTGACAGCAGGTGAAGTCCATCATCGGACAGCTCTCTCTCTCTCTCTCGGGATTCGGGCACCAACACACGACAATAATCTGAGAATAAAGTGTATTTACCCTTGACACCGTGAGATCTGTCATCAGCTGTTCAAAGGCCCGCGTCTCCTCTGCTTGCTTCTGGTTGTGCAGCGCTATCTTCTCGCTGAACTTCCTGGGGTTTGAGCCACCTGTGCCCGGGGAGCTGGACATGTTGCGGGCCGCAGTTTTACCAACTTGGAGGACAAAAACAAAAGTAAAAAAGACGGTGCCGGGAGTCTACTGTTCAAGGTCTCTTGAGTGAAGGCTGCAGGAAACCCATCAGAGTCCTAGAACTGGTTTAACCAAAGTTAATTCAGACTGTGTGCTACTGCAAAACCGAGCTAGCGCGGCTAAGCTAAAGCTCCTACTTATAAAAGTTAAATTCTCCCGGAGAGAAAGCAGAGAAAATAAAGCCTTTGCAAACTTATCTGCGAATGCGAGTTTACTTTAAAAACTTTCCAACCTTATATCTTGCTGCTTACAACAAGTTAAAGCCACGATATAACTTCATATTGACACATTTCCAGCGAACCACTTGTTTGAATCTAAGGTTAACATTACGTTAGCCGTCATTGCTAACATAACACTGGAGGTGAACGGGGAGGGCTAACTAACTTAGCTAAGCCGCTGTCAGAGCCATCTCAACGGTTTTTGACGAACGCACTTTCATCCACTTGTCGACATTCGTCATGTGTCGACATTAAACACACTTAAAAACAACATAAGCTGAAATATTCGGAGCTGCCGTTGCGAGAAAGTTGTTAGCCGCGTTAGCTAAATCTCGCTACTGACGTTAGCAAAGCTGAGCAGCAGCAGCGGTTGGGCAAAGGTTCGCTCGCTAAATTTCAACAAGTGTCCGCTGGTCCTTGCTCGGACTCCCCACGCAGTTCCCACTTTGTGCTACGAATGCACACAGAAGTTGGAGAGTCGAACTCCAGAATATCCACGCGTGATGCAGGAGCACAGTTTCACACTTTGCTTGATATCACAGCGCTTCGGAGTCCGAGTCTTGTGTGTGTTAATCCACGGACAGCAGAGACGGAGACTCTCAGACAAACTCCAGCCGCAAGATAAACAAACAACAGACGGAGCCGAGTGTCGTCCCTTCGTCCCCGGCAGAGCGTGAAGTCCAGCGGGAGGCTGCTGCTGCTGCTGCCGCCGCTGCTTTTCAGCTTGTTCGCTCCTCGCTTGACAGAGCCACGAACATCGGACTCGGAGCCGCTGGCTTGTTATCCTCTCACTACTCAGAGACAAACATTACCTCGTTAAACGCGGCTGATGCCTGCAGCGTCCACTAGGCGGCGACAAAGTCAACACGTTCTGCTGGCAGTGTGGGGGGGGGGGGGCAGAGGCGGGCCTCAGCAGGGAGGACTCACAAGTTTAAAATGTGTACTGTAACATAAATTACTCTGGATATTCATTCTTAAAAAAAAGAGAGAGAACATGGAGTAAAGCAGGAATTTGGTTTAAGACAAATGTGGGGTTATCAAAGTACACATCACATTTTAACCCCTGAGAAACTCCTAAAAAGTTCAATTATTCTCAAAATGTCCAATTTTTACAACAATTATTTAGAAAGGTATATAATTAATAAATAAATAGCATTAGGGGTCTACATGAAGCGGATGTGGGACCTATGGAAACTTCAAAACCCACCATCTACACTACAGCAAAAACATCTAGTGGCTCAGTGTTCCAATATCTGCAAACGACAACTGCTATCACAACTAGAGATTGATGAAATACAACACAAATGCTACGGCAAGGGGGAGCTAGGACACAAGGTCAGGGGGGAAACAACATCATCATCCTCACCTGAGATTGGGTACCAAGCCCCAATAGTAAGCCCCCACCTGCTTAACACAAGAGCAGCTGACCTGAGAGAGAACATCATGGACAAGATGGACACCTGGAACCTCCGCAGCCGGTTACTAAGACTAAGTGAAGTACTCTCTTGAGAGTCTACTAGAGGATGTGAATGCAGCACTACAAACAATCCCTACTGTGTCCATCACTGAGACCAACAAGCTGATGTAGACCACAGCAACAGTGATCCTTGAGATGCTTGGCCACAAAACACACACCACCAAGGAGCAGTGTCCTGCATGGATAAGGTTAGAGGCAAAAAAAATATATATATATATGTGTGTGTAAAGCAGCTTTTAATCTGATTATATTTGTGTACAGAACTCTGACTCTTCCTCTGGCTCCACAGTGGCATGACGATGAAGAAACAGTGCAGTGTGTGTTGGTAGAACTTTATTCTAAAACAGGTAGGATACATTTTATTGCCTGTGAGTGAGAGCGACCCTCTGACCAGAGCAGCTCTACATGACAATCTAGCTCAGCATATTTGTTGGTACTTCTTCTTTTTTTGTTTTTTTTTTAGAAAAAAAAGCTTTTTGAAATCAATGTTTTGACACAATGAACCAGATGGTGTAGAGCGACATCTACAGGAGGCACAAGGTACTGTAATACTGCACATCCTCCACACATACAATATAAATAAACTTCTGATTTTATCATGTAATAAATTTTGGGACATGTAAAATAATTTCTAGCGAGTCGTCCGAGCAAAGACCAACAACTGCACACATCTGCCCAGCGGCCAGGCGGGGGGCCGGCTCTGTCCAGTCTGAGACCAAACCACGTAACAGCTCTGCAAGTTGTTTAGAACGTTTGTGTTTCATGCATGGTAAAATGTAGATGTGCAGGTTAAAGACAGTCAAACACTGAGAGAAGTAATCCGATAAAACGAGTGGACGGCGCCTACACAGGGACACCTACGATCAGGCTTCATCATTAGAGGGAAGACGATGCTGCTGAACCCAGGAAAATCAAACAGGAAGTAGAGAGGAGTGGTGTAACGTGGGACACACGAGCTGTGGTCCACTCATCTCTGAGTCTACATTAAAAGTGAACATGTCTATCGTACATCCAGTGATGTCCCAAGTCTCCACTCAGAGGTCAGCAGTGATAGAGGACGTTTTAAACGTAAATTAAGATTTAAATCATTTTTTTTATTTGAATCCTTAAAAGTAGAACGTTTGGTCTGATACTGGTTTTGTTTCCACCATCGTCCAGCTCTGCTGTTTGTATTTTGCCTTAGCATAAGGTGTTCATATAATGAATAATGAGACCTTCTCTCTCCACCCCCTCTGACTTTTTGTTACTGACTTCCACTAATCCACTACACAGGATTTTCAAAATAAAAGCCCCCACGTTACAGAAGAGGATTATGACAGAATTCTATCTTTTCTGTTTGGATTCTGAGAAAAAAAAGTTTGTGAGATTAAAAATTATAATTCAGATGATTTCTCAGAATTCTGACGTTAATCTCAGAGATTAGTCCGTTTTTTTTTGTTTTTTTGTTTTTACAGTGGACGCAGCTCTGCCTCTATTCCGAGCTTCCTGTGTTTCTTTCTGAAGCAGGACCAGCGCAGACCAGACAGAGCCGAGCCCGTTTCAGGCACTTTGACACTACAGGAGGAGACTTCCATCAGTCAGGTGAGCAGACACACTAAGAAAGACATAAAACTCTTTACATAAAACATACATATTTTTTATATATATAATTAATTAGCGGCCATGCACAAGATTTTCATAATATTTAAAGCAAACAAAAAAAAAAACAACTCCAAAAGAGATGTGACTGAGCTGCAGGCGCAGATGAAAAGACAGCAGGAAAAAAAACACAGTGGAGTGTTCCATTAACAATAAAGCACGCATGGTAATAAAAAAAATGATGCACATAAATTTGCATAGGCACATTGGAGAAGTGGAGCAGGGGAGGTGTGGGAGATACAGCATGGTTCAGGTCGGGGTGTTTCAGCAACCCTCAGCGAGGGTGTTGTGGTTTACATTTCAGTGTCTGTGGCCCTTTGCTCCTTTTTTTTCCCTCTTATTTCCCATAAAACTTCTTGTTGAGCAGGAAAATGAGCAGGTTGACGTTGACGGTGGCCCGGTCGAAGAGCTTCATCACCGCCACGCCTTCGTACTGCAGCTGGAGGAGATCCTGAGAGGCAAAAAAAAAAACGACAAACACTCAGCTGCTGCAGCGCTGTGAGGAAAAAAACACAACTCTGACGCATACAGTACCTGATATTCTAACTGTAACGTCTCCAGGTGCACGCCCATGAACTTGGCTTTGACCTCAAACACTCCGACCGTCTCCGATGGAGAAATCTCAAAAATGGCGTTCTTAAACCTGCGACGAGGAAAACGGGAAACAGGAGGTTCATAAATATCTGACTGAACCCTTTAAAAACATACAGAGGATCTGAACATAACATAAGCTTCTGATGGTCCTTGAACGCATCACATGTGACCTGCCGTTCTGTCAGAAACACATGGCTTAAAATCATCAATTAAATTAAAAAAAAGAAATGTTTGTTTGCACAAATATTCAAAGAAAACAACAAAAAACAAAATGTAAAATTTAAATATCTATAGGGAGCATGCACCCTGCTTTAACAGTCTGTGGACAGACTGTCCTGTTTTTAGTCTTGTGTCTTTCTGTGTCACTGCACACAGACTCGTCTGAGGTCTCCCTGCTTGCAGCCATGGTTGTGCTGTTTCCATAGAGGTGCAGGATGTTTTATACTGCAGTGAACAATGAGCCCACTCAGGCTGAAGAAAATGTGACTGCAGTGAAAAAAACGAACTAAAAAAAAAAAACTGAACAGAACTGGTGGCTGTAATCCTCCTCTGTGGGTCTGCATTAAAGACAGATAACCTAATCAGACTCACTGGTTGGGCTGCAGATCCTCTATCGAGATCAGCACGCCCTTTTCATGGAGGCGGGCGGCGGTGTATTTCTGTGAAACCTGTTTGCTCTTCTTGGCCTTGTGGTCGCCCGGTTTCTTGGACAACCTGAGGAGAAAGAAGGACAGGTAGAAGAACATCTGAAGCATGGTTCTGGGTTCTGTCAGCCCCCCCTTCCCCTTTCCTCTGCCAGACCTTGGCACCTCATATAGTTCTTAGAAATGCTTCTGTGAAGGAGGAGTGAACACTCAAACATCATGGCACTAAGAAACACCTCATAAAAAAGGAGGAGAACCTCCAGCCTGATGATTCACATCCTGCTCCCACGGTGCCGGGTTTCATCAGCTGTCCAGCAGGAAAAAAACAGCCACAGATTAAAGGTCCAGACTCAAGTCAGAGCCGCCACGTGAGCCGCTTCCCCCCCAGCACAGGAACACAGAGTGTCCCACATTCTAAGGTTTGCAGGTTTCCACTGGGGGACCTCTTATGATTCGTGGCTTTTCTCCTCTCATTCGAAGCTAACGGAGAGTGAATAATTTGTGTGTGATGTGTGCGCGCTCTGCTGGCTAACTTGTGTTACTTTCAGCTCATTTTTAGCCCCAACATGTGTTGTCTCTGTTTGGTATTATTCTCTCTCTGGTGACTTCCTGTTTTGTTTTTGTCCTGTTATGTCTTATTTTGCACATTTGTGTTTCATTTTCTGTTATGTTTTAACGTTTTATGGTTTGGTTTATTTCTTTTTTGCTCATTTTTTTGTCCTTTGTAGTATTGTATGTCCATTTTTTATATCATTTTGTGTATCTGTCTGTGTTTTTGGTCTTTTTGTGGTTAATTCTTTGCACTTCACTCCCTGACGGAGTTTCTGCTTGAGAGGATGGAGATTGTTGCTAGAAGGCAACTTTTTGTTTTTAATAGAAAAATTGGCAGCATTTGGAGATGAAGAGCAGCTGTCACTGAATATAATCATCATCCATCACATCACAGTGTGTGTGTGTCTGTGAGAGTCAGAGACCCACAGAGGTGAAGTGTGTGCCACTCACTTTCCCTTGCTGGCCAGGTTGTCCATACACGTCTTGATGTACTGATTGTAAGAGTCAATCTGCACGTTGTAGAACTGGGTCTTTGAATTCAGGGCGGAGTTTGTCTGCTGAAGTTTCACCAGCTCGGCTTTCCTACGCTGCCGATACCGCCTCTGATTCCTGATGTCCTGTAACACACACACACCGCAGGTCAATGAAAACAGAGGAAAAGATTCATTTATTGCCCACTGATGATGATGATGATGCGTCACCTTGGCGATGTCGTTGATGAGGTCCTGGTAGCGGTTCTCGGGGTGAACCTTGCCCAGCTCTGCCAGCCTCTGCAGGTTACTCTTGATCTTGTCCTTCTTCCCCTGCAGGGTCAGGCTGTCGTCCACCACCGGTTTGACCTGCTTCATCTTCTCGGGGGTCTTGGCGTCTCTGATGGCCCTCCTCTGCATGGCACGCTGGTACTCTGCCTCCTGGAGGAACAGCACAATAATAACACATGTAGAAATTCTGAGATTTAAATTCATGTTTGAAAGATCTTCAGCGAAACATCACAGCTCGAAGGAAAAGTCTGATGTTTGCCTGAACTAATGTGACAGGCGGTAATACTTTCTGGGCTGGAAACAGGATGTTGCCAAAGAGCTGCTGAGTGGCACTTCATCACAAAAGGTTTGTCCCTAGTCATGTTTAAAAAGCAGCTTCCTGTTTTGTGCCATAAGGCAACCAGTAGTTTTCCACTCTGATACAACAGACATGAGAGCAGTGCGGCCGTCTGCTTGATTATGGCTTCAGGTTACTGGTTAATATTCAGCGCTCTGTGCCCCTCTGTGTCTCTGACCTGCTCTGGGCTGGCTGTGGAGTCCAGGATCTCTGTCAGAGTCTCACCGGGTTGGAACCGAATCACATCCACAATGAGCCTCTTGGTGCTAGAGAGAAAAGACAAGAAGAGAGACACATGTCAAGACGTTTCTGAAGCCCTCTCACCTGCCTGAGTGCTCAGTATGAACTCACTTGAGCAGCAGCGTCCTAGCGTCCATCTCAGTGTTGGCCTCGCCGGGGACGTCGAATTTGTTGGCGAGTGTGAGCGAAACCTCCGTCTTTCCCATCAGCTCCTTGCTGGGGTCGTCAGCGGGGAGAGGATTTTCACCTGTGTGAGACAGAGGGAGATGTTCATGATCCTTGAGCAGGATAATCCTTAATAATGGACACAACTTTTTGGCTTTTGAAGCCTAAACACAATCACCAGAAGCTAAAAGCTACAAACCAACTACAGCACAGACACAGGACTAAAGTGTCACTACCATCAGTGTCCAAAAATACAAATCTCTTCAGATATCACAGGGCAGGAGCGCTCCGACTGACAATTCAAAGAGTTTTGAGCAGCATTTGGTGCACAGCTTGAAGCAGTGAGACACAGTCAGGAGCAGAGATAAATAGCTGCTCCATACAGTAAACCTACAACATAAACACCTTCTGTAAATGTCAGCAGGTGGATGCACAGTCTGTTCTTTCAGGCCGGCTACAGTTCTCTGTAACAGTACCAGTGCTGTGTGTTACTTATCATGGATTATTTTAAACGCATAACAACGGTTCTGTGACCCCGTCTGAACCACAGCGACTGCAGTTCCTCTCACCGATGAGCGACTCCACTGTGGGAACCTCGCCCAGGTCCTCCAGCAGCTCGTGGATGGGGTCATTGTGCTCTGGGGCGATGGCATCCTGATGGTCCAGCAGCAGCTGAAATCACAGAAGCACCCAAACATTCAGCACACGGGAACACAGGTTCTGCAGCACAGACTGGAAACAGCGAGGTGACCCAAACTCACAGTGTGAGTGTTGATAATCTCTCCGATGGAGATGTAGATGACGGGTTTGGTGACTGTGACCAAGTCAGAATACTGATCCACGTTGAACTTATCTTCGAGGGAGGGAACATCACATGCAGCCAGGAAGAAGCGCCTGCGAGGGGCAAGACGGAGTCAAATGAGGCAAAACATTAGGAAACAGATCTTTCAGCTGCTTCATTATTAAGATAACCGACCTGAACTTCTGGTAGGAGGCGCTGAGATACTCGTTGATGGGATTAAGGTGGGCGTTGTCTCCCAGAAACATTTTATTGGAGGCGGCGTGCTGCAGCATCTTGGCGACAGAGCCCAGGTTCCGCCGCTGCTCGGTGGTCAGCTGACCGCCAGCAGACATCTCGATGATGTCGAAGGCGTCGGGCGCCACGATGGCCGGGTTCATGTAGCGGTAATACAAAAGGTTTCCTATGATCTGAAATCAAACGTTTTATATTTATTTGTCTGTTTTTGACCTTTAGGATTATTTAGATGAATCATTAGTGAAGAAATGAAGCGATCTGCAGGTTACTGCTAAATGAGGCAAAGCTCAGAAAAAGGAGGAGAGCCAGGCTCACCTCTGAGAGAAGCAGGACGCCCGTGACCCAGAAAAAGAAGCTGCAGCTGGTCGGCGAGGCGGAAAGAGAAGAGCAGGAGCAGAGTGAGAAAGATGAAGGAATATGTGACAAACAGAGAAGGCAGAGCCGGGAGGAAGATGAGAAGACGCTTAAGTTAAAGATGCAAACCTTGAGCAGCTCGTCCTCTGTGGCATCCGGGAACTTCTCGTGCAGGGTGTCCTTCAGCACCTTGGAGATGAACCGCATCCCGTACCTGATGGACAAAAGCGCACAGAGATGATGTGAGACATGGTGAACGTCAGGTGGTGAAAATGTAAACGGTGCCAGATGTGAGGGACGTACGGGATTTTATCCACTGAGACAATGATGGCGGAGAGGAATTTGTCTGTGATGGTCTTCATGTTCTTGATGGAGGCCTCAAGTCTGTTCCTCACCTCCTCGTGACTCATAGCCTGCTCTGGAGTGACGTCATACGGCAGCTTACTGTCGAGTGACAAATGATGAGACCTTCAAACACTCGCGGTATCATACAAAAATTCTGACAATAAGACTGACGATGATGATATAAGACTAGCATTAAAAATCTATGAATCAAAAAATAAGTGAAAACTTTCCTGATTCAGGATCTAAAACCAGAAATGCATCAGATAGACAAAAGTCTAACTCTAATATCATGATATTTGAAGCTCACCTGGCCTCGCCCGTCTGCGTCTCCATCTGGTTCACCCAGCCCTTATAGATGTCCACCGGGTCCGTCTTGATGTTTAACGCCTTGTCGTCCATGATCTCCTTGACGACCGGCGCCAGGATCTGCCGCAGTGCATTCTGTCCACGCGCGCCTCTGTGGAAACTCACCACCATCTTGATGACCGTAGGGTTTCCTGTAATGATCTCCTTCATCTGGTCCACCTTTGACCTGCGGACAGATGTTAAAGACAACATTTGGACTTCATCTGATTTGAAGCTGAGGTCCTGAATGATGAGATGATTCTCACTTGATCTCCTCCTGCAGGGCGGTTTTGAAGAGCTTGAGCAGCAGGTACTCCTCCCTCTGGTTTGAGGCGTAGTTGTACAGGGTGAAGATCACAGAGTCCATGAACTTTGTGGACTTATTCTGTGGCATCTGGAAGATCAGCTTGGCCAGGTATGTGGGGTTGGTCTGCAAAGGAGCAGAGAAGAAACATTAGAGAAGGATAACAATCCGAGATCCTGATTAAAAACAAACATCCAACCTGCAGCAGGTAAAACAGGTACTGGTAGGCCTCCAGTTTGTCCCTCTTCTCCTTGCTGAGAGCCTTCAGGCCCCCCCTCTGCTTGTTCATCATCATCATGTCAGACAGCTGGCTCTTGTTCTTCTTGGTCAGCTTCTTGCTGTGGGACACCACCTCCTGCAGAGTGATCTTGTTCTTCACCAGCAGGCCGATCTTGATGTCCATCAGGTTCAGGTCGTTCTCCAGCTGCTGGTTGGAGCGGATGTTGGTAACCACCTCTTCACGGAGCCGCATCAGCTCCAGCTCCTCCTGGAAGTCCTGGTCGCTGTGGTCCAGCAGGTGGACGAACTTCCTCACCACGCCCATGGGAGGATGATCGTCGTTGACTGTGTAGAGTTTGGAGAAAAGCTGAGTGACCAAAAACTGACTGATCCACCACGGCATTTCTGGACAAGGTCATGGCTTGGTAGTGTATTTTTTGGTAATTGGTTCATTTGAAAACCTATTTTTGATTGATGAACTACCCTGGTTTTACCCAAATATTAAGCTTATTATCTGGATATATTTCATATGGACCCCATAGTCTGATCGTCACGCCTGTTTCTTTGATGAATGGTGTAATGTTTTGATCATACTCACTCAGTGTCTTGTAGTCGTCTCTGGCCTTGTTGGCTCTAATGAAAGCCTGAATCTTCACCACGTCATTGATCTGTAGAAGGAAAACAGCAATCAGTTGGCTGATCAATGGCCCTCATTACAGACAGCACTGGAGGAATCCGCATCTGTCAACGTGTTCAATGAGCCGCCTGCCTCCCTCGGAGCCCGCAGAGTACACGTCAGTGCAGATTTATGTCCGAGCCGCCTGATTTAAAGCTTTCATTAAGGCTGTTTTTTTTGGTGACAGAAAATCTACACGGCTTTCTCCTCACCTTTTAATTTACAGCTCATTTTAATACTCACATGGTCTTTGAAGTACTTGAGGCGATCCCTGTACTTCTTACGAGCCTGATGCATCCGAACCATGGACTGAATCTGAAACACAAAACCTTTAGTCTGATCTGTACCTAACTGCTGATGATCCGCAGACTGTGACCTGCTTTACCTTCACAGCCTCTTCATTGTGGTCTTGCAGATACTGCTTGCGCTCTTTGAATGTCTTTTTCTGTTTGTATCCCTTCCAGTGTGACTGAGAACAAAAAAAACACGCTGCATCAGTGAAGCCCACAGTTAGAGCTGTGGCTCTGAAACCAGGCTGATGTATAAACCGTCTCACCTGTATGCATGTAACAGCTGGCTCCTGCGATTTCAGGAAGTTTATCCGCTCCTTCAGGCCATTCCTCACCAGGTAGCCACGGCAACGAGCCTGGAGCTTGGTAATAAGAGTCTCATTGGCCAGCCAGAGCTGCTCTCGATTATAAGCCGTGGTTACCCCGGACACCACCCCCTGACAGGGACAGCAAAACCACCAGATGAAGTCCTGTGTCGGACAGACGTGAACTCTGTGGCAGACGTTCTTACCTGGATGTCCTCCTTGTTGAGGTGCGTGTTGTTCTGCAGGAAGTTCTCCGGCTCCACCCAGGTGCCCTCCTTGGTCGTCAGGTTGTAGTAGTAGTTGTGTCCTCCCTTCACCCAGTGCTTCACCCAGTCGCTGCCGTTATCACCTAAAAAGACAGAACAGGACGGGAGGCATGTCAGCAAGACGACCGCTTCCATGTGGTCCCAACCAACTTTTCATGTAAAATAAGGAGCGGTGCAGACAGAAGAAGAGATCGGAGGTCATATTTATCATATTAGAAAAATATCAAATTGTCCTTTAAGCAATTATTAGGGACATATCAGAGACATTTTTGAGTAAATAATTATATTCTCTTTCATTCCGAATGTTTCTTTGAAAGAAAGGAAGAAGACACACATGAAGCTTCAGGATTAAACCAACTCTCTGCTCACCCTCGTTCTTCTTCTTCTCTTTACTCTCAGCCAGGTCGTCCTGGTAGTTCTGGGCACACTCAGATGTCACACCGTACAGTCCTGCTCCGGGATTACGCAGAGCGGCCAGAGTCTGCACGGGGTCTCCGCTGTCCACCGCCTCATTGATCGCCTGGATGGACTGCGAGACTGCAGATGCAGGGAGAAGACTCTAAGACTCTAAGACTCTCCTGACGAATGGAAAAACCACTGGCATGCTTCATAAATGTGTGTGTGTTTTCTTACACTGTAAGGCCTCCTGTGTGTCCTGGTTGGCCCTCATGATGGCGTCTTGGATCTCATCCAGCCACAGAACAGCAGATGGGTCCTGGGTCTCCTGTATGGACACAGGAGTGATTGGTAAGTAACTAACTAGTCATAATAAAACAAAAAAATATTACAAAAATAAAAAAGCATACGAGGAGCTGAATGAATAAAATGAAACTTTTTACAATTCAACACTGTAATATTCTGAGCTGCAGTTCTCCATGGCTGCCACCAGATGGCGCAGTCTGTCTATAAAATGTGTTGCAGCTGGTTGCTACTTGTTGCTTTCTAGCACGGTGCTCTATACCTAGAAGAACTTCATCGTCCCTCCCCCCCTCCTGCCTTCTGTCCCGCCCCTTCATGTTGCACATTGGGGTAAAAGAGAGGAGGTGTGTGTGTGTGTGTGTGTGTGTGTGTGTGTGTGTGTGTGTGTGAAAGAAGTGGGCGGGTTAGACTGATACCCGATCTTGATTATTTCTTATGCAAGAGGAGGTGGAGGCAGCTCACATCTGCAGCAGCATGCAGGGAGTCCAACGGGCTCTGTCTCTGTAGTAAACAAAGCTCTACCTGGGCGAGCCCTGATTGGTGGTTTGGATTTGTAACTGGTCTTTGTGGGTGGTGAGTCACTGCAGCTGGTAGACTGGGTGTGGTGCCTGGGTGGACGGGGGCCGGCTGAGCTTTGTGTAGTTCCTCACACATCATGGAAATAGAGGAAGTGGCAGCTGGTGGATGGTTGTGCAGATAACTGATGTTTAATTGTTTCATCTAAACTTTTCCTCACCTCCTTTTTTTTTCACTTCCACAGAAACCATGAGATCACAGTGTGGACAAACACAGAACAAAATCCTGATTGTTGCACCAACAAGTGATAAGCATCTAAAGAGGCACAATATCCAGCCTGTTTGTAGAGCCTGGGCAGGACTTCCTGCTGTTTATCTAGGCGCAGCCCTCAACCCGAAGCCTCAGCCAACTTCTTACTGCAGCGTTAATGAGGCGGCACCGAGGGGAACAGACAACCCCCCCCCCCCCCCCCCCCCCCCCGACCTCAGATCACCTGGGATTCACCCCCTCTCAGCGGGGGGTCACCTCACAGGACTTCCTCTGCCTTTAGCCCATCACCGTGTGCCCGCGGGTCCAGCCCTGTTTACCACAGCGGGCAGCTCTCTGCCCTTTTATGGAAGCAAATGACCGAGACCCAGCTTGTTGCTTCCTATGCAGGAAAAAACAGCTCACCGTTTTTCCAGCCATTTTTGTGATGTTGACATTTAAAACAGTGTGGGCAGAGTCTGAACTCGATAAGAAACCTTCTTCCTCTGCATTTACACAGCAGAAAAAGAACAGACCCACACACCGCACAAGCACAGCTCCTGCACTCTGACCTGCAGTGTGGCCTTTGCTGCTTATGAACCCTGTCCAAATAAGGTGCTCTGCTTGTGTGACATCACATCCGAATCCACACACAAAAGAACCACATTCATCAGTGATAACACAAGCAAATGAGTCAGAGACAGACGGCTGATGGGCCGCGGCGCTCAGGAGGGACGACAGTGAGCGCAGACACACACACAGACCTACAGATGTATGACAGGAAGTGAGAGCGGGGGAAAGATGATCACACCGTGACATCAGCTCGAGTCATGTGGGCCTCAGAGGGCCGAGTCACAAGGAGGCATCTGCAGCTGGGATGATCCCTCTGAGCTGTGGCCTCACTTTAACGGAAATAATCTGTCCGGCTGATTCTAAACATTGTGAGTAGAAGCAGTAACACTTCGTATAAATGGGAACCATCTAATATTCTTAGTTAGCACATATGAGAGGGATGTTGTCATCCTTCGTGTGGAAAGTGAAAGTGCATAAAAGGCACTTATTTAGTAATTATATTGGCAAATAAAAGGTCACTTCTTGCCCATTTTAACTCTTAAAATACGCCCATAACTGCCACCTCTGAAGCCTGGCGAGGTGGATTTGCATTAGTGCGCGATTGTAGAAATGTGATGAGAAACTAGCAGCCTGGCTAACGTCTGGGGTTAACTGTGCCCCGTTTGCATGAAGTGTTTGCATAGCACTCAGCTCAGTAACAGAAGTAAAGGTGCCGCTGCTGCTTCTCCTCCTGACCTCAGACTCAGACGATAAGCTGGATGATTCAGCTGTTTGTCTTACGTGAGCCTTCTCTCTGCGCGCCTCCAGCAGTTTGTCGTGGTAGTGCTGAGCTATCGACGGGTCCACGTCTGTGAGCTTGGCTGAGGGGTTCTGCAGCATGGCCAGGGTCTTCGTGGGATCCCCTTCGTCCAGGGCCTCGTTGATCTGTCCGATGGCAGCGATCCCTGTGAGCGCAGGGTGAACAGGTGTTAATGAGCAGCCTGCCGGTTGAGGGGCTGTGTGGATGTCACTGTGTCTCTTACGCTCGTGCTCCTCCTGCACAGCCAGGTTAACTTGGTCGATACTGGCCTGGATGTCGTTCCAGGTCAGGTAGTCGCAGCCTTCCTGCCTCGCTGCTGCCTTCAGGCGCATCAGCTCATCCATGTATCTAAGAAACACACGTTAACAGCCTGCCTCCGAAAACCACATAAAAAAACACCCGACAACACTAACCTCTGTGCGTACTCGTCCTCCACGTTGCTGAGTCCGGTGACGTTGCTGGACAGCTGCTTCCAGAGGGCGGCCCGGTCTCCGACGTCCAATGCCTGGTTCATCAGCACCACTGACGACAGCATCTCCACGGCAACGAGCAGCTCAGGGTGGGACAGAGTGCCCTGCAGGACAGACGCCACAAATATACCTCAAATGTCAAAAAGACTGTCAGAGGAGGAGCGTTAAAGTCAGCTGTCCACACTCACACTAATATCAGCCAATCACTGACTGATCGATTTTTGAGGTGTGAGAACTGCGTATGAAAACATGTAAAAATATTATTTAGCAGAAGTGGATCTGTCCTTTGTCTGTGTCTCATTAAAAAGCTCTGTCTCTGCTCTTTATCACATGTTTCATGTTGGTGAGTAATTCTCCCAGGATATACTGACTGTTGCTATAATTAACTTTGATGCAATTGTTTTGCCACCATTTTGGGGTGCAGATCATCTCTGCAAAGGTCAGGTCGTGTAGTTTTTATTCACTGTGACTAATACTTCAAGAGAAGGAGTGGTGTGTTCAAAGGGTTAAATGTCTCATCATTAAAATAAACAGCACGCCTGTGCTAATGTAAACTGTTACACACAGTTTCCATTTCAGGTCGTGTGTGCCTGTAATTCCGTCGCACACGCCACATGTGATGACATGCTTCTGTGAAGGCTGCAGGTGCTGCCTCTGCGCTGAGCTTGTGTGTGTGTGTGTGTGCGCACCTCTGGGCTCTGCTGCTGCAGGCTGGCCAGCTCTCTCTGGTAGAGGTCGGCGGCGACGGGGTAGACCTCGGGCAGCTGAGCGTCGGGGTTCATCAGCTCCTCCACAGTCTTCTCCGGCACGCCGGCTCTGATGGCGGCGTTGATGCGTTCCACGGCCTTCAACACTACACACACACACACAATATGGCTGAATAAACAGACAAAGATCATGTGATCCATTTTGTTTAACAGTGTGTGCTTTACTCTTTAAGTAGCCCGCTGCAATCTCATTGGCCACGTCCACGCCGCTCTGCAGCTCGTCCTTACTCAGCGCCTCTCCTGGAGACAGCTGACGGGGCGACATTAGGATTAGACTGCGGTTCTCTCAGCAGGCTGTGAAGGAACAGCCATGTTTGCTCCTACCTGCTCTTTGCTCTCTCGCTCGCCCTGCAGCTGCTTCAGGTACCAGCTTTTGTTCTGGGGCTGCAGGTTCTGGATGCCCATGGCCTTCAGGGCCTCATACAACTTATCCTCATCGCCGCTCAGCAGAGCGTCCTCAGCTGCTTTCAGAGCGTTGCTCACTGTCATAGAGAGATCACTGTTACTGCGGCGCACCTCGGATGATGAAGAGTGTGTGTGTGTGTGTAACACTTACCATTGACCTTGTTGACGTTGCCCTGGATTTCAGCCTGGGTCAGAAGCTCGTCGTAGATGTCTCTCTCTGCTTCTGCGTTCTCCATTTGCTGTTGGGCCAAACAGCATCACACATTAGCACAGCAGAGGAAACCATCCATCTATCCAGAAGGGACTTCTGCTCCCTTACTACCGATTTTAGGCTAATTCAGTCATTTGTTTGCTCTGCCTGTTGGCTAAATCTGCATCAGACATCCTACATTTGTTGCTGTCTGCAGAGAACACTGCTGGCAGGAGGAGGACGGAGTGATTTTTCACTCCACTGGTTGCGCCTCATTGTTGCCGCCTCTGGTTTGTGTGGCTTCAGCATTTTTGGCAGAATTTTCCTCTAGCTTCAGGCGGTGCATTCAATTACTTTCCAATCAAAAGCTGGACACCGACTCCAATAAACTCCCTCATTTTTAATCATATGTGAGTTTTATGGTCTCTCAGACACCTCAGGCGGCCATTTATCTCCAGCCGGCTGCTGCGGTTTTGAAACTTCTCACCCGCTTGCGTGAGCTGGCCACCTTCTCCCCCTTGGCCTGGTACAGGGTGTCGTGGTATTGGCGGGCAGAGCTTTGGTCCAGGTTGACCAGCATGGCGTTGGGGTTCTGCATGGCGGCCAGCGTGCCCTCTGGTACTCCATGATCGATGGCCTCGTTGATGGCGATGACAGCAGCGTGCACTGAGGAGGGAAGAGGAGATGATTGTAAGTGTGTGAATGTGTTTCAATTTAAACAACATTACAGGAAAGATCATTTTATTACAAACTACAGTGTGTGATCTGCAGCTACATGCTCCACCAGTCCCTCTGCTTACATGCTGCTTCATCCACCGAGAGCTCATTGGCCAGGATGCCGCCAATCTTGCTGAAGGCGGGCATCTGGATTCCATACTTCTCCAGCTCACTCTTCATGTTGTTGATCTCCTCCTCTGGGAGAGAGAAGACAGAGCAGAGGGGGAGTGTGAGCAGAGCGGGGGGGGAGGAAGTGAGACCACGGAGACATACTGTTCCTGGCTCATGTGTGATAATCAGATTTCGGAGACTGGCTCTGGGACAGGGAGCTGAGCAGGAACTCCGCTGACAGGGAAAGCGCTCACGGTTACTAATGACTTTCACATTTCCAGCAGCTCCAGCTCCACTTCAGGTCCTCCTCCCCCTCCCACTGCTCACACGGACATTTACAGTCTCAGCATATTTAAAAAAAAATCCTGTTATTATGTCGTTCAGTTTTGGCAGCACGCCGACATCTGCTGTGCTCTGGATTTGAGACGCCATGACAGGGTTAACAGTGAGAAAGTGTGGAACACAGACACAGGTCCACACTCTTACCTGTGAAGTCCACTTTTCCATACAGATCCTGGATCTGTGGAGCCAGGCCCAGCTTGAATAGGTACAGACTGTAAGAGGCGACAAAGGAACATGAGGTCAGAACAGAGCAGGGAACGATCAGAGGGAACAACGAGCCTCTGTCTGAGCACATGCTGGCTGCTGCGGCAGTGGTTAAATGGTGAATATCAGAATGCCAACATGTCATTTAGAGGAGAGAAACAGATGCTGTAGCACAGTAGCTGGGTGAGGCTGTATATTACTGAATACTGTGAAGAAAACAACATCAAGTTGCTTTTTTTTTAGAGAGTTAACGCTAAAAACCGGCAAATATTTGTTTATTTTTGGCCGTTTATACAGAGCAGTTTGATGATTTAGTGAAAAATCACTTAAATAATAAAATAAATGCTTTATGGCTTAAAACTAAGACATATAAAATGTTGCTGAATGTTTTATTTTCCCTAGAACCTGCTCAAATCATGTGTGTGTCACATGGAAATGGAAATCTAAGCTTGAACTTGTAAAATATCAGACTCTCTTAATTCTACGTGTCTGTTGTGTGTCAGTGTTTGTTTTTCGGAGGGTGTAGCTGCGCAGCACCGTGCCTGTGCTTGCTCTGGTTTTGCTCCGGGCTTTGAAGGCCTCTGCATCCATTTTACCTGAGGTGCAAGGCCCCATTAAAAACAAACTGCTCCAGACCTTGTAGAGCTGAGAAACTGCTCTGCTCACCTCATAAAAATGCCACAGAGACTTGAAACATGCGCTCAGACAAACACAAATGCTGTATGCGTGGACCATAGAAAAATGTACTGCTTCTTTAGACTGAATGGAGAAACACAAACCTGAGAGCGTGTATGCAGTAGATGCAGCGCGGCATGTTCTTTCTGTCATATATGTCTGTGGTCTCTGGGTAGAAGATCTGAAACACAGGCAGGGACGGCGAGCTGATGAGAGCTGAGATGAGAGTTCATCGTGTTGCAGCATGTGTGCAGGAGTGATTCAATGAAAACAGGGGATTACACAATGTAAACGTCCTGGCAGCATCACTGTGGCGCAACTGAAACGGAACATTACAGATATTTTCTGCAGAAGCTGCCGTTCTGTGACATTTTGGGCTGTTTTATTTTTTCCTGCCAACATAAAGACAAGTATTATTCAGTTTCCTCTGAGCCCTGGGTGTGTGTATGGGTGTGTGTGTGCATGTTCTGACAAAGTGGAAAAATTTACAGTAAAAAAAAAAAAACCTTTGACTGTATTAGGTCACTACTGTAGAGCATGAACTCCTTTATTTTAGGATTATTTCTGCACATTAGTCAGCAAGTCTGCTGACTTGTTCTGGTCCCAGTTTCCCAGAGACAAAAACTGTAGTTCCTCAAGTGTCCACTAGAGGTGGGGCTTCAAAAATGAGTCAATCCCCATCATGGACGACCGTGTAAAAATGTCTAAAAACTAAAGTTGGATCCATACATACGAGAACAGAAACAACAAAATGACGTCATTTTTCTCTCGGAGCGCCTGTTCGGCAGCGCTCTCGGACACATGGCCCAGGCAGAACTTTTTCTTTCAAGGCTGTGCGTCAACCATGCTGTTATTGGTCGGAATTTATTGTGGGCGTGATGAATGTGGAGAAGCCAAGAGCTTCTTCAGGTGCAGAACACAAAGACAGAAGGAGGAAGCACAGCGACGATGAGCAGCTGGCAAAGAGGAGAGAGTCTGTCCACAAGGTGGCGATAAAAACTAATCCCAGTATTGATCAAGCCGTTACAGCGGCTCGTGCACATTAAACACCGGGAGACGGGATGTATTATTGCAGACAGTCCACCACACGTTGAGTTAAACTCACACAGACCAGAGGTCTGCTACAGTCAGCTGCACTGATCTTCTATCTGTTGTCATGTTGTGCGCCCTCTTGCCTGAAGGTGGACCATGATGTGGCTACATCCAGAGTCACATGCTTCTTTCTTTGAGTATGTACTACAGCTGACCTCAGCACATGTTTGCAGACCGTCTTCCTCAAAAATCTAAATATTTGCTGACAAACATTTTTTTTAATCTGAGATAAAACAACATGGAGATTTCTGATGTTGGAAAGCGACCGGATGTGTTTAAAGGCGTTTTTCTGGTGTCCTGTCCAGCCAAGACACAGGACGTTATCATCTAAATCCTCATTATCTGCTCTAAAGCTGCAACAGTCAGTCAAAGAGTGGATGTTTTGGACTGTTCGTCTGGCAGCAGGAACATTTTCAGGACATTTTCCACTAGTTTGTCAACTAGCAGAAGTTATTGTGAACATTTACACCTTCTGAATCTGATCTGCTAAAACTGCACGTGTCCATTTACTTTTGTTCAGAAGTGGGTCAGGAGAGGCAGACGAGCCTGCAGGCATGCCGCCTACAAGACACAACCAGATGTTTTAGAACATCCTGGCACCTTTGGTATGTCCCCACGTATGCCAATTCTTCTGCTTCAGTTCAAACTGTCTCTTGGTGCTGCAGCTATGGAGAGTTAAGAGGACCTGGACGGTGACCCTCCTGCTGATGGCCAGCAGAGTAAAGGAGGAGACCTCATAAAATGTGTTAAAATAACTTTTCCTGATCACACTGTAAATCCCTAATGATAACCAGCCCTACGATTATGTGGCAACACTCCACAGTTGCTTGTCTGTGCAAGCTGATTCTCATTCTGCACCACTTGATGCCTCAAAGGCAAGAAATCACCCCGACATGTGGAGGAATGATGTTACATCAGCTGTGCAGGAATCACAGCTGAAACCAGCGAGGTCACCCCGTGCAACATGCACGCAGCCTTCGAGGCGAGGTGTGTGTGTGTGTGAGACTCACCTTCGGCAGTCCTTTCTCTGCCATGGCGTTGAGCCACTGGATGACATTGTCTGTATGTCTGAAATGAAGACCAGTCGCCTGTAAGAGAGAGGAGACGGACATTAGGACACAACAAAGAGCTGCAGCCCTCACATGGACAGCAGGGACTGTGGAACCCGGGGACACTTTGGCCAGCTGATAACACAAGAAGCCTGTAACACCACAGACTTACAGTTCAAGTCTGTCAAGATGGAAATGAACTTGTTCTAATCCATCAAAGCTACAGCTCCACACATCCTTTCCACTGACACATCGCCTTCACAGCACTCTGGTATGCTGTGTGCTTCCTGCTTTTGAAAAAGCTTCTTAAATGACGACTATGTTATTCAACACAGTCAGAAAGGTGGTTGGAACAGGAGCGCAGCAGCCATGTTTGTCCCGTTTTAAGTTTAAAGGACACTGTGAAAGCACTGTGTTTAGTTTATATTGGGGAATTCGACCTATTTATAATAAGATATAGTGTCAATAAGACTACATCACTGACTCAAATCTGTTTTTCATTTTTGAATCCGACGTGAGTCACTTCAACATGTGGTCCTAAACTGGACGTACATATGATATATATGATTCATGACTGTGCGACATGTGGCGTCAAACCTGTAAACAAAGGAGGAAAGAAGCACAGCGGTGCAACAACAGCTCCACAAACAGCCAAACCCAGCACGCCAACTTTCCTTTGTCTTCTCTTCTGACAGACAGCTTTACTGTTTTCCGTCCTCTAGAGGACTTCAGCCAAAAAGTGTCATATTTATCGCTCCTGGCATGACCCGCCTTTAACAGGTCCTCACAAATATCATGCTTCTGTTGCTGATGAAAAAAGGTACGTGCCAGAGAATCGATGTGGCGCTAAGAGCTGGAAGAATTGTGGAATTTGACTTAAAACACCATCATATTAAATCGTCTGCATGTCTTCACCTTGTAGCGTGTCTGCTCGCGGTCATAGATCTTCTTGAGGGACACTGTGTGCGGGGCGAAGAAGTTGCCCAGTTTGGCCAGATAGACGCCGTTCCTCAGCCCCTCCTCCAGCTCTGTGGTGGGAGGCAGCTCCTCGTCCAGGCAGGCCTCCATCCATCTGTGAGCAGAGCACAGCAGACATGTCAGTACTACAGCAAACACAACTACTTATCTGACCATTAACCCTCTCAAACCCACCAGCCAGGCCTGAAATGCACCATCATAGCAAAATAACCACTCATCATAATTCTCTGAGAGCAGCCAAGCAGGCTGGAGGTCACCTCCCAGACCTCCCAGCATTCCTCATGCCTGAGATTTCATTTCTTTTGGGTCGTATTATTCTGGCCACATGCCTGCTGTGTTGCCGGGGTCGGCTCCGGGCCACAGAGGACGCACACTGAGCTCTCAGGCTGGGACCGGCCTGGTGGACTGAGGATAAAACTCCTCTCTGTGTGTGTTATGCTCTGATCAGTGAATCCAGTTTGACTCACCTACTTCCCACATGTTGATTTTACACAGATATGTAAACACACTGTAGCTGCACCGTGTCTTGTGACTGATCACAGACGCTTCATTTATTTAATCCCAGCAGCAGCAGCAGCAGTGCATTCTGGGCTCTTTCCTGGGTGAGAACCTGCCACGGGGTTCCTCTCTGTCTGTTTAATGCCGAGTTGTAAAGAGAACAGAACTGCACCACTTCCTCTAAGTGCATCGATTCAGACGGCCGGGTCACTGACAGGTCAAAACAAAAGGCTTTCCCTTCATTTCAAGCATCATTTCAGCAGCTTTGAGTCAGAGATGATGCTTTAATCTGCACCTACCCAACATCCAGCTGTGCTCATATCTGTATCCTGCATGTTAAAGACATTGTTTGGGGCGAAGGTTCTGCTCCTCAGGCTAACAAAGTGCTTTGAATGCTGAAAATGAGGTGTTCATGCTGACTCAGGAAGCACGTAAACAACATTTACACAGTGCGGCTCATCCTCCTTCACATTTCCAGCTGCCAGCTGAGCTAATAGAGAACAAATTCACCTACCAACAGGCTGCACTTCTCCACATCTGTGTCTCCCAGAGGTCGGACTTACTTCAGAAATAAACATGTCTGCAGTCTGCATTAACAGGGAGTTTAGGATGCTGGCATCATGACTCAAAACATCTGATCCCATCTCTGGCTGAGAACACTGACGGTCTATTCATACTTATCAATAATCTGTGTGAGACAGCGCATCCTCTTTATTCCTGCTTCATTTTCTTCATTGCTGCGTTTAATATAATGTGTGAAAACTTGTTTGATCTAATCCAGCTCAGATCTGTAGTGTGTGTCCTGCTTTATGAAGGCTGTGTAACATCAGCTTCGACTATGACAACCTGGGATCTATCACTGGCTGTGAAGAATTTCACAGAGGGAGGGTAAGCATGGCCTTTGAGAAGCCAAACAGTCTCTCTCTCTTTTCATCTGCAGAGAAAACGCTCCCACTCTTCTGTAACTGAGGTCTTTGTCAGACAACAACGAGGTTAACGATATCCTGAATGAGATTAAGACTCCTTTCCTTCTGCTGCAGGCAGACAGACAGACAGACAGACAGACAGACAGGCAGGCAGACAGACAGGCAGGCAGGCAGGCAGACAGGCAGGCAGACAGACAGGCAGACAGGCAGACAGACAGGCAGACAGGCAGGCAGACAGACAGGCAGACAGACAGGCAGACAGGCAGACAGACAGACAGACAGGCAGACAGACAGGCAGACAGACAGGCAGACAGACAGACAGGCAGGCAGGCAGACAGGCAGGCAGGCAGACAGGCAGACAGGCAGACAGACAGGCAGGCAGGCAGACAGGCAGGCAGGCAGGCAGGCAGACAGGCAGACAGACAGGCAGACAGGCAGACAGACAGACAGACAGGCAGACAGGCAGACAGACAGGCAGACAGGCAGACAGACAGGCAGACAGGCAGACAGGCAGGCAGACAGACAGACAGACAGGCAGGCAGACAGACAGGCAGACAGGCAGACAGGCAGACAGACAGACAGGCAGGCAGACAGACAGGCAGGCAGACAGGCAGACAGACAGGCAGACAGGCAGACAGACAGGCAGACAGGCAGACAGGCAGACAGACAGACCTCCCTCCCCTTCACTGCAGAAACCATGCTTGGTTGAGAGATTTCCTAACTTTTATATATTCGTGTGAAGACACTGAGTCCACATGAAGATACATTCACACCCACACAGTGCAGAGCAGAGGCCAGCTTCACCCACAGCTGAAACAACTTCCCTCACAGGAAGTCGTGACACGGGGTCTCCAGACAGGCCTGCTATTCAGGCTGAGGTGACCGACCCCGCGGAGTAGGGCCTGGGCCTGCCAGCCAGGAACAAGCCCCCACTTTCAGTGAAAGGCTCCATAAAGACTGCCAAGTAATGGCTCTTTTATCAGAGCTACACACCCTTCCCAGGCCAGCACAAACACACAGACACACACAGACACAGACACACCCTCCACTTAACCACTAAGAACCACAGCTATGAATGGGTTTTTAGAATGTCAACAGGCAGCCAGGAGAACAACTTCTCAATGTGTTTCTAACATTGAAGAAAGAACAGCCACAGATATGAAGCGTCTGCGATCACAGAACTATTCAGATGAGAGATATGAAGGTGAAGAGCGTCCTCTGGGACGAGCCGTCTCAAGGCAAAGGCCACATTCATGTCATTCCAAACATGTAATTATGATGAGCAGCCAAGTGTGGGGGGGGCACATCATCATCATTTCCCACAGGGGCAACAGCAACATGTTCACAACACATACAGTTTATGTATATTTATATTCATGCGGCTGGCTCCAAAAGAAGACCAGCTCTGCCACGAAAACCCCCCCTCACTCATCCAGGACATCACCTGTTCTAGAAAGCACCGTGCACCAACATCAACAACCTGACGAGGCACACTTGATTTATTTATGTGTCTTATTTTAATGTATTTTTATATTAATGTCTATTTTTACACAGCCCGAGCTGATAGACTAAATAAAGATCTGTTCTGTGTACGATGGAAACCCGGAGGAAATGACCTCATCATAACAGGTAAATGCTAAAATATCAGTATATAGTATATATCAGTCTCTGTATTACTCAGCAAAGACAATAAAAACGTCCTTCCTGTGAAGTCATGCACCTCTACGGAAACAGAACAAGCAGAGCAGACACGTCTTTGTGCCCAATAACACAGTCTGAAAGACAGAAATCTGAAATATTTTCTGAGGGACAAGCAGGTAAAAACAGTTTCTGTGCTATTTAAGCATGCTTTGGGTTCAGAGTATAATAAATGTAGCCAGCAGATCCAGGCAAATCTCTGTAACGGCTGTCATGTCAGTTATTTTTCATTTATCATTGACAGAATCAGTGAAGAAAGGCCACACGAGCTACCATCTATGGGGAGAGACATTTCAGGGTTAGGAGGTGAAATTTTTCTCTGAGGACAGGAACGCTCAGACAAACACAGGCGGTCATTATCTCTGATACTGCACACTTTCAGGAAGCTGGAGTCGGCGCTGAGGTCAGAGGTCAGTCTCATAGGAAGAGCTCTGCTACTGACCACTGTCTCTGCAGGAAGACACACTGACTGCATGCCAACGAGCTGAGGGACATCCTCCAGCGTCCTGCACGGCTCAAACCGCCCGCTGCAGGGGGGTTAGGTTTATAACTCTGTGAAGACGAAGAAACTTTGGACTTCAGCTGCATACTTCCCCTTTCCCAGGTCTCCCTCAGAGACACACAGACTCAGTGTTTCCGCAGCGGTTAATGTTTAATAACAGCCGAGTGATGTGAGCTTACACTAACAGACCGCAGGCTTTGTTATTGTACAGCTGAGAGGTATCGTTCTCTGGTCCCTCGCAGGGAGGACGATGAAAAACTGACACCGAACCACAAAGTGTGCGGTTAGATGTGCACTCATGATCCAGCATCTTCCAGGGACCTAAGTCACACACAGTCCTTTTTATTATAACAACACATAAACAATATATTTCAATGTGGAAAATGTTGTTAAAATTACTAGAACTGGTTGTATATATGGCTTAGTGCCACAGGAAAATGTTAGCATGTTAGCATGTTAGCACTTCCGTTTACCTTTAGAAGCAGGCTAGTTGGCTGAATAGTGGATAATTAACTGATGAGCAGCAGAAAACTGTGAAGATTTGCTGCTTTTCTTGATATTTTTTTCCTTTTCGGAACTATTTAGAGACAAAAAAAAGAGCTGAAGTTGGTGTAACTCCATCTTTGGTTCTGCCGGGGAGACAAAGGCACCACCTGAGCCGAGTGGGGAAAACCCCAGTGCACATGTACACATAATAGCACAATGAATCAGGCATTACAAGGCCAAACAGTGCGCTAACTTTAAAACAAACAGAGGCGCTGAAGTGTGACGGAAATCAGAAAAAGGTCGAATGACGACAGCACGGACGGACACACAAAGTGCATGTGTGCTGTCATGGAGCACCGACACACCTCTCCCTGCCACCGGATGTTTATTTCTGTAAACCGAAGCGTGAAGGGAGACGTGGAAGAAAACCAGCAGACAAATGACAGGAGAGGATGTAAAAAACAGATGAGAGCCGAGCTGACCGTCACTGGAATCTGGGCACCGACTGACCAACAGCCCCACCAGACACACTCTGGAGAAGACAGGAGCTCCACATGCCTTTTTTACAGCCTTTACAAACCAGTTTTTCACTCTACTACTATTACTACTGCACTAAAATTCTGCAGGATGAGCCATCTGTATTTTCTGAAGAATAATATGACCCACATGAAAAACATAAAAAACCTGCAGCCTGGTGTTTAGAATCAACACGACTTTGGTGTGAAAGTGACTTTGGCTGCTGTATTTTGGGTTTTAGTGTAAAAGCTGCCTGCTGGTTGTTTCCCAGGAGACAAAGCGGCCTCCAGGAAAACAGACCTGTGTGACTCAGCCTGGCAGTAAACACTGAGGAATGAAAAGGGAATGAAAAGGGAGAGGGATCAGTGCTCCATAAAGGCCCTGCAGGAACCGCCCCTCCTCCACAGTGGCTCACCTGAGACACTCGACACCACAAGTTACTTTTCCAGTTTGGATTCCCCTCACAGCTCGGGAGCGAGTCTTTGAATCCAGCTGGAGAGACGGAGCCGAGAGCTGACGCAGCGGTTTGATCGGATCAGCAGGCCTACCTGACTCCGAGCACGTCAGGCCTGCTGGCCGCTCAGTTGTTTCAGCCTCGGACATCAGCTCTCAGCTGGTATTTGCACTCAGATGACCTCAGCTGGGGACGCAAATGGGCTGAAACGCAGCAGGTCGGATGTGATGGGTAATGAGCCTCAGAGCGAGGCCTCCAGTGACACACTGGGCCAAAGGTCACACACACTAACTGTGCTTCAAAGAATTATACCCAATGGAAGCTATTCTGGAGGATAAACGTCCATCTTTACTGAAGAATCCTGCACTTTAACCCTAAAAGGTGTGTGTGAGACTGCACCAGTCAGGGCTGAGAAATGAAGCCAATGCTTCAACAGCTGCAGTTCCTCTAGTGGCCACTTGAGGCTGACCTCCGTGTTAAAACCACTGACAGTAAAAACTATGGACAGAGCTTCCGTGACGTCACCCGTTTCTTTCTGAAGAGCCGTTCTGAGGCTCGGTGGGAGGCTCCGGGACGCTCCGACCGCCGCCATGTTGGTAGCGTCACGTCCGCCAACACTCCAAATATGGACAAGCGGAGTTTCGGGGGGCAGTGATTGCAGAAGCAGGAAACTCGCGCTGTGGTACAGAAACCACCTGTCACTAAAACCAGCAGCCCATAATTATGCGTAAATTTAAGTCCGAATATAATTAAAACAAGAGGGTTATAAAACAATTCACCCCTCGTACAATTGACACTAGAAGAGAACCTATCATTTGAGACCAGAGCGGTTTTTTGTACCAGGCTGTAAACATGTTCATTTCTGCTGTGAAGTCGGCCATGTTAACATGGGAGTCTATGGGAAATGACTCGCTTCTGGAGCCAGCCCCCGGTGGCTGCAGCTTGAACTACAAGTTCTGACACTTCCGCATTCAAGGCTTCAAGTCTGAGCCCCGGATGGTGCCGAAGAAAGTAACAACAGACAGAAATAAGAAGAAGAACCAGATTTTAAACTTAAATCTGAATCTGAGGTTGTGCTTTTTTCTTCCAACACATACATCAAACCATCACAGAAGTTTGTTTAACTGATTAACCCTGATGCTGTAAATACACACTGACATAAACATATGATCCCCCAGCTGGTGTCTACAGGGAGTCAGTGCAGCCGTCAGGATCGGTCAGCTGAGGTCAGATCGCAGCACTTTGAGAAGGTTTTTCTCACGTCGCTCTGGTGTCATTGTTCTCCTCATACCAACACAGTGAGGGCCGAGGCCTGCTGTTACATAATGTCTATTGCAGCAGTAGCAGCAGAGAAACACACCACCGAGTTTGGAAACTTTCTGAAAACAGGAAATTACAGGCAAATGGCCAGAGCTGTAGGAGGAACTGGGCTGGTCTGTGAGTGAAGGGTGAGGGTAAGAAGCCTTTAACTGTCACAGGAGACTTCATCTTCAGAGCTAACAGTCTTCTTTTTGTTCTCTTTAAATACAACCCTGCTATATTTGAAAGCTATTCTTAGACGACGAGGAGCAGGAAGGAAGAGAGTAATCTGAAGGATGATAAGGCTCCGATTTGACTGTGCATGATGGATTAAAGATAAAACTGAGATTATCTCTCTGTTTACTCTGATGGATTATCTTGCTCTGTCCCACCAAACAAATGTCTTCTCCTGAGGGGAGATTAAAAAGTATGCAGAACACAAGTGCGGATGCAAGCACAGTGTGTGAGTCGAAACCTTCATGTCACACTTTAACAAATGACGATAAGAGTCAGACACCGTCAGACAGCCGCTACACATTCTCACAGATGAACGCTGTATATTCAAGCCAAGAAACTAAGCTGGGTTAAGCTGAGTAAAAAAAATGAGGTTTGGTATTATACAAGGCAAAAATGTGCTATCTCTCTCCACCATCTTGGCTGTCGTGGCGACCAGCCTGCACATGCTATACAGATACAACCACTGGAGGGCGCCAGCTGTCTGCACAGAGATGGTTACAAGGCATTGTAATGTCCTCTTTTCACTTACAAATGGTCTCTCTAATTAGCTCAGACACGCCTCTATTTCCCGTCATTATGCTAAGCTAACCTTGCTAACACATATGTCTAAGGATTCTTATGACAGAAAATGAAATGCTACATGGACACAAATCCATCTGGTCAGGCTTCAAGCTGTGCGCTTGTGGCTGAACCAGAGGCGGTTCGGACCAATCAGCAGAACCGTGAGGACGTTCACTGTGTACTACTAACTTGTGCTTGACAATTCCAGCTCTTCTAAAGATCTATTTTTTATTATTTCCAGACAAAAAATGTCAGATTCCAGCTCACAGATTCACAGGAGTTACACAACGCCTCTCTGAATGAACAACAGGCTTAAGTAAACAGACATGAGCAGCAGGCCTGGTGTCAGTCCTCGGCCTCAGTGAGCCGACTTTCTCTTGTAACTTGCTCAGTTCAGCAACTTTTATACAATCGACAGGTTCAAATCCTCAGAAAAAAGGACTCGGATACAACATTACGACTGAAATGAGCAAAATGAGGTGTGCAGCGTTAATAGTGTGGATCCATTGAGAGCTGAAAACAAATATTTCCACGCTGACATCTGCCAGCTGTCAGCGATGCAGCCCAATAACCACAGCGCTCTGCTATTTCTGTCACTCGTCCCAACAGCAACAATCTCACCTCGCTCTAAATTCTCCTCATTCTTCAGCTACCTCCACACGAAGGGCGGAAACCTCTCCTTTCCCCTCACACCCAAAACAAGTGTACATCTGTCAGAAGCGGCGCACAAACAAACAAACACACACACCGTGTTGGTGTGACCTCACCGCAGTGGACCGGCCGCCTGTCAGAGTGGAGCCAGAACACACAAACCCTGCATCACCACCTTGATAAGACACGAGCAGCATGCCGTCAGTCCCATGCTCATATGGACGGATTGAACTTACACTAACATCCATCTTCCAGGCTTCAAGCTATCCTCTTGTGGCTGAACCACTGTTGGTTTGGACCAATCAGAGCACAGTAAGGAAGGGCAGTGAAAGGGTCCCACAGAGACACTGCTACTGCTACTTGCTAGCTAAGTTCCTATGACAACACATCTTAAATAAAACCTTGGTTTTATCACCTCTAAGCTGGAAAAAAATCATTTAAATTCAAAATAAATATGAAGGAAATGTGCTGACTCCACTCAACAGTTGCTGACAAGAACCATGACATCATCTAAATAACAGTACTTGAGACCATTCATTTTCAAAATTGCTCAATTCTTTCTCAAACCTCTCTGAAATTTCAAGGTTCCTGGAAACCCTGTCATTTAAATACTTTGCACAAAACACTCATTAGACTGTGACAGACCAGTGTGTGCTGTAAACAGAGCTGAAAGTGAGCCGGTCTCACCGTTCACCAGCACGCTATCAGACAGCAGCGATAGGATCATCAGTGATGTGCAGCCATGTGTCAGAAGGGTTAAATAAGCAGGAAGAAAAGGCTGGATGATACATCAGGTCACATGCACTGTACATACAGGAAGCAGAGCCCTCAAAAAAAAACATCACCATGAATAAATAAGGAGGTGAGAGGAAAGTGGATCTGCTGCTTCTCCACACTGACAGCTGAGGTGATAAGGAGGTCTACCAGGCACTGCCAGCTGGGTGGAGGCCCTGAGGCCTGGACCCAGGACTCCACGGAGGGTTTACATCTCCCAGCTGGACTGAGAGCAGCTGGGGATCCTCCTAGAGGAGCTGCTCTCTGACCCTGATGGACCAACGGATGCATGAATTTAAGTGTGCCAGTTAACATCAGTTTATTACGGCAATTCTATATTCATCATAGAATAAATCCTTTATATCTATATCTTTATCTAAATGTAAGATTTAGAAAAGCTGCTGGAAGCAGTGATGTGAGGTCAGATAACCACGCAGGTTGTAAACTGAAAGTAAAAACTCCCAAAATGCCCTACAACCCTGCAGAAAAACAGAAATGGAGCTTTAACAGATCAATATCAGCCTCTAATATCAATACATATATGTATATATAACACTACACACACTCTACATTCTCCACCCTTCTCCTCCCACAAAGACAAAATTCCTCTTCACTTTCACTCAGACCTGTGAGGAATCTGGTTCAAACTGCTCCGTCACCTGCTGACTGAGCGATTTACAGCCGGCTTTACGGTGCTGCTGACAGGGAGCGTGGACGTCGTGCGGCTGCGTGACGCAGCAACGCTGACATCCTGCTCTCAGATGTGTCAGCAGTGAAACCACCTGACATGTTTGAAGGAGGGAATGTGCAGCGAACGCTGAGCATGGATCAATAAACACGAAGTATTATTATACTGAAAACATGTC
Organism: Parambassis ranga; assembly: GCF_900634625.1. NCBI lineage: Eukaryota > Metazoa > Chordata > Actinopteri > Ambassidae > Parambassis > Parambassis ranga. Next base: position 2,352,626 of record NC_041024.1, on the reverse strand, counting down.
CGACCGCATTCCAAAGAGCGAAAGCAAGAATGAAGTAAAGAGTGAAGACAGCTTTACATACAGGTGGAGCTGCGTGTGACAAAAATCCATTCAAACATGTCAGAAAATACAACATGCCTGCAGCCAAGATCAGCCAAACACTCCCGGAACCTTTGTCATGTGACAGCTGGTCACATGTGAGCCAATCAGAGCTTCTTATTTCTGCTGTGCGGTCCAACACAGTTTGTTTTTACAAAATAATTTTAATGCAAAATATTTCTTTGCATTTTAATTGCTTAGATTTGCCCACATTTTAAGACGCTATGATGCATTCAAGGACCATCGGTTCTTACAGTTTCTGTCTGTAATAAAAGCTGTCACCTGTCTGAAGGTCACTGTGTATTCAAATAAAGCGTGATAATGAGAACAGCCCGTCTCTGTGTGTGTGTGTCTGTGTGTGTGTCTGTGTGTGTGTGTCTGTGTGTGTCTCTGTGTGTGTGTGTGCATGAAAATAGGACCGATAACACATATTTGCATCTCTCCTCAGGAGCGGCAGCGAGTGGTTATCAAACTCACATCGATACTCAAATACACATCTGACAGCAGCAGTGCTGTCGGGGACGGAGCCTTGGAGCGCTCTCACACCCTGCTGCTCACCTGTCGGACACATTCTCATCATACCATCACACGGTTTGATCATTCCTCCCCCCCTCCAGCCCTCGCCTGCAGGCTCAGGCGCTCTCAGGCGCATGGAGCACCCTCAAACTCAGACACCTGACATAACCTGGGAGCTCAGTCGGCCAATCAGGAGGTTGCTTAGACACAAACAAATAGAGCGCAGCATTTGGCACCACTGAGCTCCATTCAACTGTACAACAGGATGTGTGTGTTTTTAATGTCGATCATTCATTTCCCTGAGAAACAAATTGAGGATCAGTTACAGCATTGTGTATAATCTGCATAATCTAGATTACTGAGAATTTAATAAAAGCAGCAGCAGCAGCATATTTTGCTGCTCTCATTTTGGTACAGAAAACCACAAGTCAACAACAAGATCAACAAATCATCACAGAGGAAACACAACCGCCCGGTGAGGACGCTGGACGCTAGCAGCTAGCTCGTGTTTGAGAACCTCAGACTCTTAGGTAAGAGATCCTGTCTTTTATTACCCAGAAGAAGCTAACTTATTAGCCACATTCCAGAGGGCTCATGTAGGAAAGGCTGCAGGTACCTCTGGGATAAACAATGAAAAACTGCAGGATGGAAAATAAACACGAAACTTTTCATGAAGCAAACCTCGGTGATTCATCCCAAATGAAATCTAAATCTCCTCTGAGGATATTAAGGCCTAGAATACAGTGTGTGTGTGTGTGTGTGTGTGTGTGTGTGTATATACAGCTTCAATACTGCAGAGAGATGGACCAAAACAACCTCATTTCCCTTCAAACTGGTTTAATTACCTCCACATGGACCTTCAGTGTGAGCTACTGTTTCCACCTCAGGAACAATAAAGCTTTACAGTACAGGTCAATCAACATAATCTGATGAGGTGTAAATCCAAACTGTCCCAAAGATCTCTGCTGAGCCAGCAGTGAAACTTTAAAACTTGACACTGAGCCAAGTAAACACCGTGTTTGCAGAAATAAACACACACACACCTCCGAACGCTTCCCGTCAACACGCGCCTTAACGTCCAGTGTCACCACACTGGCAGGGAGACACAAATTAATACGTATTCTATTCCTTTACAGCGTACACATGTACTTTGTCAGAAACATTTGCAGCTGTTCACTCTGCAGGTTCCTGAAAAGCCTTCCAGGAATTTCACAGATGGACGACAGCGACACAGCAGGTGAGGCGGAGCCACACGAACACGGCGCCGCCGCACGCAGCGTCGGCCACGCGATCACTCAGCTTTTTTTTTTTTTTTTTTTAAACAGAGTGCACAGCCTCGCAGAAACTCTCAAACCGGAACCCGTTGCTATGGCAACCGCAAGTTTCTGCGGCAAATCAACAGGGACTGAGTCACTTCCTGTCTCATGAACCATCCTTCCTCTTTTGAACCTGCGAGCCCACGGTGGGGTCGAGTCCAGAGAAGCAACGGCTGCTGCTGCTGCTCAACCACACACACACACAGTGACACACATCTGTGTGTGTGTGTGTGTGTGAGAGAGCGCAGCTTTACCTTCTTCTTCAATCTTCCTGACTAATAAAGAGGTAGTGAGCTGCTCACTTCCTTCGATGTGCTCTTTATGAACTTCTTCTTTGAGCGTCAGACCTGTCAGTCAAGCAGCCTTATGTTGTGTCTATGTTTTCTCTCATTCTGCCCCACAGACCTACATGCAAGCAAAACACTGCAGTGTCACTCAAATATCACACAATGACAAACACACACACATCATGACAGCACGAGGTGTGCTGTGCAGCCAACCTTAGAAACTATAACTGAACTCCTCTGGTCATGTCCTGGTTCTGATTTGTTTGGGTCTTATACACTACAGTACATGGACCCTCACATGCATTAACCAACCAACTATTTATTTTATTTCAACCAAATCTGAAGTGTAAACACATCCATTAATCCTGATTTAACTCTGGCACTGACGAAAGAACAAATAACGGCGCTTCATTCTGAAATGAAACTGATGTCCAAGTGCCAACTGCAGCTCCTCAAGTGGGGCTCACTCGGGGCTCAAAGACAGCTGGGAATGACAGCTCCACCTCTTTACCTGTATTTGGATTAACTGGGCGTTTAGGTGGAATCAGATGAAGCCAACATGGTGATGGTCAAAGCCTCCAATACAGAGCTGTACAGCTGGTCCTCAGTGACACTATCTGATGTGCCGGAAGGTTCAACGCAGCCTCATGACAAAAATTATAATCCTTTAATTTAAGTGAGAGTGAGGATTAAAAGGCGGTTAAACTGTGAGATTTAACTCTCTAACACTGACTCCTCAGTCTGCAGATGGTGACTGATCTGTCCCACACCACCACAGTTTCGATAGAACATGGCTGCTGCAGCTGAATTAATGACAGCGAATCACAGACTTTCGCTGACTCCGGGACACTTCATGAGCTCCCTAATGGTGCAGATACCGATCAGCGTAGTGGATCAATGTAGAATTTGCATTTGTATGCTCGGAGCTCTGCTAACAGCCGGGACTATCTGACAGGGAGCGGAACAAAATCCTGGAAATCACCAAGAGAGAGTCAGACTCCTCTGACTGTTCTCTGAACTGGATGATGGACGTCTGAGTGGACAGATTATGGGAGATTTCAGCAAAGTTGCAGAGTGTTTTTCTGAATGAGTAGCTGGAAGTTTTGAAATAATTATCTCGTCCTCTCTTCATATCCTCTAATTAAACACTGAGACACCCCGTCACCTCCTTCATCCCTGTGCAGCCTGCTGCAGAGGAGCAGCTGCCCACACGCTCACCTTTTGGCTTCTTCCAGGTGACACAGGTACTCGTAGGCCATGTTCTGCTGCCGCCGCTCATCCATCTCCTCCGCGGTGAGCCTCTCCACGCCATCCAGCACGGCTGCAGCCACACGACACACACAGAAAATGATCACACATTTAAACTGAAAGCTCTGGATCTTTTATGAGGCGTCTGTGCAGCAGAGCTCGGGGGCCGCCGGCCTGCCTGTGATGTGGGCATGGCCTTTGTCTGCACTCATACACCAACAACACAACACAATGCAGGGGGAAGTTATGGAGCTATTCAGTGGAGTGAAGTGGAGCAGTGCCCCCCCCCCTCTAAATTATGGAGGAGGAGAGGGGGGAGGAGGAATTTGTACAAAGAGGCCCATTTTCGAGGCTTCTGTCACATCAGAGGTGGGAGCCTGAATGGGCTCAGAGGCAGCAGGTAAAACGTGATTTTCACACAACACCAGCTCCTCTGTTCACACTGATAACATCAAACTGTTTGTATGGGATGGATAAAGGGAAGTTTAACTGTCAGACGTTTCTCTTTTGATTCCCTGTGCGCAATGTGGGCAAAAAGCAGCGCAAACTGTACGCGCAGGCCTCCCCCTCTGCATTTTTATAAAAACGCGGAAGTCATATTTAGGCAGTTACCATGCTGTCAGAAATAAAACCCGGCCCGACTCGGACTTTTCCTGGAGTTTGGTGGGACTTTACATGAGCAGAGTGCGGCCCCGGAGAGGCGCAGCCGCCCGGTGTGTGAGGAGGAATCCGCCCGCCTGGCGCCTGAAGGTGAGCAGGAGGAAAGTGTGTGAACTTACAGCCATATCTCGGCCGGAACCCGTCTGCCTCGTCTGAAGTTGACATCCTCCCTCTGCTGAGAAACGCGGCTCTCTGCGCTCCTCGATTCGCTTCAGTTAAAAAAAAAAACCCAAAAAGTTTACGCACAGTCTGGTTCCCGAAGTGTCCGGAGCTGAAACCCGGGGAGGACCTTCCGGCGCCGCTGCAGCTCCTCTGCTCAGGCTGCGCGGAGACTTTTTTCTTCTTCTTCAAACCTCACTGATGTCACTGGGTGTGTTCTTCCTAATCCTGAAGTATGCGTTTCAGGAAACGGAGCGCAGCAGCCTGCAGGCGGACACACTGCGAGCGCGGCGCCCCCTGCTGGCCAGCGAGGCCCCGAGACCCCAGGGTGGCTTCCACAGTGGTGTCCGGGGGCCCTTTGTAGACAAATACATAACAAATACAACTATTGTTGTTTGTTTGTTTGTTTGTTTTAGATTTAAATCTCATTAAAAAATCCACTTTTTATTTTTGAAACAATAAATGAATTAAAATGTCTTTATTTATCTGCACGAATTAACAGGTTTATCTAAAAAAAAATAAAAAAAAATACATTATTTATTTAAAATAAAAAATGAAACGTTGGGCTTTTAAATAAAAAAAATCACAGATTTCCTCTCATTACATTCAGCTGCTTCGAAAACAGTTTTAAAACTGTAAAAATAAAGTAAATAAAAATTCTAAGAGTAACAGAAAATACAAATATATGGGCTTCCTCTTGTGAAAAAGTTACTGTATTAAGTTACATCCTTATGTGTCTGCCTGTCAGCTGACTGTGCTGCCAGTCAAGATGCGTCTTGAACACGTCTGCAACGTTTACCACAAATGACACAAGCATGAAAATTATAGTGATGCTCACATTCTGGATAAATCAATAAAAAGCCATCTTCAGAACGATTCAACGCTCCTTTGTCTTTAAATACTCTCACATGTACTTTAATCTGACCTTCAGATTAAGATTGTGCTGAAGGTTTGACAGGTGAGTGTGTCCTCCTCTCTGTGCGGGGATGGATCTGTGTCCTGTGGGACCAGCAGCTGTGCTTCACTGACGGTGTGAACAGGCTGCAGCTCCTCCAGGACCGACCGTGGAGCAGGACGACACCTTCACCTGCAGCCTCATCATCCGTCCTTCTTACTGGGATTACTTACTGGATGATGATGATGATGATAACGTTAAATTCACCTCTCTACCTGAGCAGAGATCATGTGAGCAGGTGTGAGCAGACCTGTTCTCGGGCTTGCTGAGGGGTTACAGATGTTTTAGAGAAGCAGTGAAGGCTGCTCCCCTCCACCCCCACCGGTCACATCCATCCCTGCGGCCTCTCGGGCGGAGCTACGGCTCAGTATAAAGAGAGGTCCAGTAGTTGGAGGGAGAATCTCCAGTGGACCTCTGCTCCTCCTCCTTCACCTCCTCCTCCCACCGGGACCAGCACCATGGAAAGCTCCGGCACGCTCCGCGGACTGCTGCTGGTCAGCCTGCTGTGCGTCCAGTGTCGCGGCCAGGCGTCACAGGAAGTGTCCGCCGAGGACTTCGGAGAGGAGAAACCCGAAGCAGCTGCAGACAGAGACCTGGTCAGTATGTGGAGCTCCACAGGGTGTTATAGGAGAAGCCTGGGTCACAGGTTAGGGCGGTCGGGGTGTAAGATGCTCAGATGTTTTTAATCAGAAGATGCAACAATCAATATCAAGGATATGAGAATGTCAAGGATGTGAAGCCAGACCACATCCAGCTTCCATGCACATGTTTTACCTTCTGATGGAGACATTTAACATGTAGAGCTGGATTTGCCAGGGACACACGGAGTGGGCTTCAGCGTGCTTCCAAAGTCTGAGATGTAGCTCCCTGCTTAAAGTGCAGGAAAAACTAGTTTATAATCATTGGAACATTTTCTTTATTTAAATGCATGCAAAAATATTTCAGAATTAATATTTAGCATTTGTTGGTTTTTAATGTTTAACATATTGGACAGCAACATATGTGTGTGTGTGTGTGTGTGTGTGTGTGTGTGTGTTCAATGTCATGAATTCCACCACAAATTAAGTCAAAAATAAAACAAATGAAATCAGCCTGTTTCTGTAAATGTCCTCATGTTTCCCTGTTGTATTGTTTTGTCAGATTGAAGCTCTGCAGTCTCTGCTGGGCCGGATGCACAGCCGAGTTTCCTCCACTGAGAAGCGAGGCAGCATCCCTCTGGTAGCCTGACGCTCCTTCACTCTGAACTCCACACACGCAGCTCTGAGTGTCATTATTTTACACTCTGCTGCTGCTTTAATCAAAGCTGTTAGCAGAAGATACCTGCCGCTCATTAAAAGATAACAAACACAACAACAGGCCTTCACTCAGTGTAATTACACACTAATCCAGACTCAGGGGCAAATTCCAATTAGCTCAAAGTAGGAACAAAATCAATGTGGAAATGGATCAGATTAATTTCACCTACAGGCTTAATTATTCTTCTCTCTGTTAAAGAGCACAACAGAAACATGTGTCTGAGTCTGACCCCTGTGTGCTGCTCCTCTCCTCAGTGTGGGATGGGTGATCGCTGTGCCATGAAGTTTGGGCCTCGCATCGGGAAGCTGTGCGACTGTGGACGAGGAGCCAACTGCAACTCCTACCTGCTCAAATGCATCTGAAGCAGAAACACCCGTCAGCTGTCACCGTGCTCAGTGTGAAGACGAGCATGTGTTATTTTCAGCCCTGTTGTTGCATGTAAAGGCTTCATGTTCAATAAACAGATGTGTCATTTGATTTTTGATCATTTGATGATTCAGTGTGGATCCATGTTCTCACACAGGGAGGGGGGTCATTTGAGTTTTAAAAATAATATCATGGAAAAATGAGATTTTAGAACCGGACTGATGGACACCGAACTTACATCTGCATGTTTGTTTATAAGCCACTTCATACAAATACTTATTTAAATTGATATCGTGCACTGTCACCTGTGTGACGCACAGAGTGCTGGAGGAGCAGGAGGCTGGGACACACACAGGTTAAAGGTCTGAACGTGAGTTAAGGACAGTTCAATCATGAGAGACTCAGCGAACTGAATGAGAATTATTTATTAAGTACAAAGTTTAAATGTGCATTGGCGTCCTAGACCCCGTTGAGAAGACCACATCCGAAAAGGGGGAAAAACACAAGAGGAGAGGCCCCTGGATCAGAAGATCCCCCTGGGGTCTAGACCTGGTGGTGGTGGAGAGCTGGAGGGCAGGCGATAGGAGGCCTGAACTGGCGTGGACCTGGTGGTGCTTGGGGTGGAGGAGGGTTGCCGGGTTCAATCAGAAGACAGCTGGAGATGGAGACTTTTAAATTTCGTGCTAAGCTGTGATTGGTCAGGAGAGGGACGGAAAGCGACAGCTGATCGGTGAGGGAGGTGCTTTCTGTTAAGCACCGACTAAGAGTGGAAGAGAGGGGGAGCAGAGGAGTGAGGGAGAGAGGTTAGGAAGTGGATAGAGATAAATGGTGAATGATGGGAAACAGAGTCTTCCTGATTGAACTTACGCTGAGAGCTACATTTCTGTTGGCGATGAAGACATCATCCTGATCACCCTCTCCTCCACGACAGAGAGTTCATTTATAAATGTAAGAAGTGTAGAAGGTGAAAGAGTCAGTGTCATTCATGCATTTCTCTGTTCCACTGTGAGCGAGCTGCAGGCGTCAGGTGCCCCCAAACCCACTCTCCCAGTCATTCATACACATATTATGTGGATCATTGACTTTGTTTATTGATGACCTGGGTTGTTGTGTGTGTGCGTAGAAGTTGGTTTGGGATAAAAATAAAAGTTTTGTGTGTGTATATATATGAGTTCACGGTTATCCCTTGTTGTCATGGTAACGGATGGTGCTGACGTTTTGTATACACAGGGAGGCTGCTTGTTGTGTTTTGCTGTTGGATGGAGGGGAGTCTTTGTTGTGTTTTGAAACTTGTGTGCATTAAAAACAAATAGACACACAAAAGAAATAGAAAAGGGACTCTACACAAAGCTTTGTGTGCAGCACACTCAGAGAGCATAACAACCGACGGATTCATCAAAACAAACGGCTGATCCTTCACAGAAGAGGCGCTGCTGGAGCTGGACTGTTCATGGAGAGCTTGATGATTGGAGTGTGTTTCTCTGCAGAGCGCCCTGCTGTGACAAAACCATTTTAATGTAAGAAAAGCAACAAAAAAACAGAAGCAGCTCACACACACACACACGGCCTGCAGCCTGCAGATACCTTTTCATCTGCAGAGCCATAAAAGACGGAGCAGCTCATTTAAAGGGGTTTTTGTTGGAGAGAGGCGACAAACAGCAGCGTAATGTTTCCTCGTCCAGCGCCTGGAGCCGTTCAGACAGCAGTAAAAACATGTCGATACAGGAAGCAGTCATCAGAGCTGGATTCTGCTCAGCTTCACATTGTTTTGTCTAGTGTTGAAAACCGTAGCTATTGAAACACATGTAAAGAGGTGAACATCTGCTGAACACACAGATCCAAGCAGACACCTGAGATCTGCCTCTACAGACCGCTGAAGAAACTCTGACAGACCTGACACCACATTATACCTTTAAATGTCTATTATTATCATTATATAGGTGCTAATAATACACAGACACACAGTATGTTTCCTGTAACTAAATGAATATCAATAACCAGTAACATTGTGAGCCATGATCCCCTGGACCCCGACTACCTGCATCCTTATTAGGGCCTGAGCATGAAACGTGCAAGAGCCCTATTGAAATGCAAGGGGTTCTTATTTGTTATTCTTGTTCACCCCACGGTATCGCGATTTTGGCCCTGAACATAGTGCCACCTACTGGCTGGAGGACCTGTCTTGTCTTGTATATGTGCATTTTGGTGCACTCTTCTGGCCTGCAGACCACAGCACTGGCCGGTACGGGGGGAGAGAGGACGTGGGGCCGCAAGGAGTGCGAGGGCCCATCATCGCTGCTTGCAGCTTTAATTAAGTTTTGAGGCTTTTGGAGCCTTCAGACTTTGCTTCCTGTATTTTGATGTCAGATACAGATCCATGTCAGGAGACCTGATGGCCCACCGCTTCTCTGGTAAGTTTTGCGGCTCACTGTCGAGTCCCCGCTGACGTTAATGATAAATAACCGTCTGTTTTAGCTGCTTCTTCTGAAGGCAGCCATGTTGCTGCTCATTTGGACACTCAGCTGGAGTTCAGGTGGGGACGTGACGTCTTTACACCAACTGTCTCCACTCAGCTCTCACATCCACGCTGCTCTGACTGACAGCTTCAGCACCACATCTGGTTCCTCTGACGGTCTACTGAGAGCAGACCAGCGCTACGCTCGGCTCACTGTCCCAGCTAGTGGTACAAAGTGGAATTACAGTTGGTCATCAGGCTAACTTCACCAGATATTTCTGCATTACTTCTTCACACATTCTTTTTTAAAAATACAGTTACCTCCACCTCAGCGGTTATTAAAGATTCCATCTTTAATATTTTTATTGAACACACGATGAGGCCACAGGCAGACTGGTCCCTGGTTATTCCCCCTCTGCTCTACACGGTCTCATGAAGCCTCTGTGTTTGTACAAACACATGTGATGTTTGAGCAGCTCAGACAGAAGGTGGGACGTTTCTAAAGACCCAGAGCTGAATGAAACAGAGTGAGCTCGTCCCTCCAGAAGCTCCCACGAAGAGTTAAAACAAACAAACAGAGGCTCACATGTGATGACAGTCTCTGTTCTGCTAGCTGGTTATTAAGAGATCAATCATCTTTCTGTGCTGTAGATTATCACTAAACCGGTAATTACAGATAAACCCACCATCAGAGTTCACCATGCGGAGCGTTCTGTCCCGTCACATGACACAAACACACACACAGACAGACAAAAGAGATGGAACACAACACAAAAGCGGGGGAATCATGTTTCCATCATCACTGACAGACAAACTCCAAACACAAGGCGTGTCCCTAAGAAGTCCCTGTTGTGTCTCAGGGTGAATATGTTGCCTGGCTACAACACTTATTGGCAAAAGTATGTGGACAGCGAGCCGCCATTCTATTGTTCCTGTCCAGCCAGTAAGTATTTCTAAAGTCATGATGAGGATCAGGACCGGCAAGTACTTCTTTTAAAAACCGGGGATGATCTTTTCATTTTAACTGGAAGATGTCAAACACACAAAGTTATCATCAAAATCCCCTAAAGCTGCAACAACTAGTCGGTGAATGGAAGTTTGGGGGATTTTTTTAGGACGTTTTCCACTGGTTTGTTGCTAAAATGTCATAAAACACTGATTGATTCATCATCAAACAATCATCAATAGTAGAAAACAGCCCAGCTGAAGCTGCAGATGGTGTCCATTTACTTTTGGTCACTTACCGTATTTCAGTAAATCAGTTGTAGATGTTGTAGAGGGCAGGTTAAAGTGGACCATCACTCTAAAAGATAAAACACTGATAACAGGCGATCAGAGAGGACTGTGTCCGATATTGATCAGCGCTGGTCTTAATGTTTCACAGGACGTGCAGAGATCTATGTGGCAATCATGTGTAAAGATGTTACATTACATTTACAGCCTCTCTGCTGCCAGGATGTCCAGAGGTGATGTTTGAAAGGCTCAGCTGTTAACCTTTAACCTCTGTGGTGAAGAGCGGCGGGGTGACAGATGCCCTCCGGTCTGACAGGACAACTTCTGGTAAATCCCAGAATGAGCAGTTATCAGCACGATGAAGCTTTTCTGCCTGATGAGGGAAACATCTGTAAGAAAAAGAGAAAGTAACAATTTCAACAGGCAGGAAACCGCCGTCTGTAGCTGCTCAGGTTCAGGGGCTGTCACACAATAGAAAGCTAAACTATTATCACTGTTCAGTACAGACAATTGTAGGGTTTTACGCTGCAGAACATGACGTTGAGGAAAACTAAATCTATTTACTGCCCTCTTGGGAGCATTGTAAGCGAGACACTGACCTGCAGGCTCAGTGGAGTTGTGCGTCTGACCACAGGATGAATGTGAATCCATTATTCTTCAGGTTTGTACAGAGTCCTGAGGGAAATTTACTGTTAAACCTGCTGCAGCTGACAGCTTCGAAATGAAGTTCAATCATGCTGCAAATAAATTTAAAAAGGCAACAACAGAGCTCATAAGCTCACACCGTTAAATGTTCTGTCAGATTGTTCATTTTAACCCTGCGGACTCCAAACACGTCACATTCCAACATGAACTCTGCTGGAATAAATTGATAAATATGATTATTTCATACATGGAGTTTGGTCTCAGGGTCAGGAGGAACATGGGGGGTTCTTGGCCATAGGACACTGGCCTGTTGCTACAGGCCATTCAGGGCTTTAACAAGTGGAGAAGAGCCTGGTTCTGTTGCTGATTCTGTTCATTTTTAAGGACAGGTGGTGAGGTGTTCCAAACCGGGAGGAGGCACCTGAACCAGGACGTCATGGGGGGTGTCGGGTTTTTAGTTAGATTGAGACAGGACAACTCCAGGGTTTAAACAAAAGGCGAGCTCTTGGTGACCAAAGCCAAGGCATGAAAACCAAGGATACAAAGTACAGACCAAAGGAGTAAAAAGGAACTAACAGACCAAACACAGGTGATCCAAAAGAGGCCGGGGAACATGAAGGACATCAGGAGGAGGATAAACCACGGCCTGACAAAGACAGGAGGACAACAAGACCCCGGGAAGTAACACTCACAATTAAACAGGAAACACAGGGCACCACTACCAAACATCAATCAGACAACCCAAGAATTTACCAGAAACCAGAATCATAACAGATTATATCTCCTTCTGGTGGACCTGGGAACACCTCGGTGTCCGTCTGGAGGAGCTGAGGGAGGTCTGGGCGTCCCTGCTGAGACGACCTGACCCTGGATACGATGAAGACGACGGATGGATGGACCTTCTGTGTAGAACTGTTCAGGACAAAGATTTAATTAGACCGAGGTACCAATAGCTGTGCACTGAGATAAAGGTTAGTGTTGTATTGGATTAGTGAAGCTTCGGTGCACAGCACACTGAACTAATTAATCCATTTAACACATTTTTATCATAAGGCTGTCAGTGACAGGAAGCTGCTGGATTTCTCTGCAGTGAAAGGAGTCAATACTATAGATCTGCTGATGGAGGATGAGTCACACGGGCCGGTGGAGGCGACTGTTTACACAGCAGTGGCGATATCCTCTGAATGATGACAGGGGACGTGATGCGTTTCCTGCACACGGCTCATTCAATCCAACTTTATCAATAAACACTCCCCCAAAACCTCTGAACATCCAGCAGCTGTAGTCAGTGTGAGCTCACACAGAGTCCTGCACCTCCACGGAAACAGCATCAGCTGCAGGAACCCTGCACAGACAGACTCTGAATGTTAGTCATGTGACTGCTGGCCACAATAATAATCAATAAAAGCTTCCTGTTGTGTTGAGGAGTGCAGAATGTTTTTGTTTTTAAACCAGTTTTTGATGAAATATGACCTTTTTTGGTTTTTAAGGAACTGTATGTTACACACGATGCATTCAGGTGCCGTCAGAGAGTCCAGTTTTTGCAGTTTTCTTCAGTGATTTCAGTTTATTAACATCTTTACTTATAGAGAGAGGAGAAACTGAAATAATGTGTCCAACAAATAGTGTTATTTCTGTCAAAAATCTGTACGTCTTTGTGGAATATATTACTTAAATTTAAACATGTACATGCAGTGAATGCTCCAGACGTTCTTAAAGAGCCGCTGCGCTCAGACTCTGTGAAGCCGATCACATTTCTCTGGGCTGAAATGTAAAATTGGGTTCTGTGTATTCGATATGAGTGTTAAGCTAACACAGTGACACACTCGATGAGCTGGAACTCAGGGTGCCTAACCTTCATTTTTCAGACCTTACTGAACACACTGTGGCTGAGTGAGTTTAACGGATGGACACACACCACATTAAAGCTGTGAACAAGGCTGGAAATGCAATTACTCCCAGCTCCCACAGTGCACTGCTCAGACTGCAAATCATTTCACAGAGCTGCCGATGCACCTAGCACCAGTAACAGCACCAGCACCAGCACCCAGCACCAGCCGCCACCAGCACCCAGCACCAGCACCCAGCACCCAGCACCTGCCTCTCAGGTCAGATGTCAGGGAGCGTCCTCTGGACCACATTACAAAGAGGAAAGAGCTGGACGCCTGGAGTCACTGCAGCGGCATCATAAAGCCTCAAAAATAAATAAACACATCTTTAAGGGCCAGTTCACACAAATGACACTAACTGGCACTGTGTTGCTGAGAGTTTGTCTTATTTGGCAAAAAAATGACCTACAATTGGTGTTAGCAAAGCCACAAAGAGTTAAAATACTGTCAAGTCAGTGCCATTTAAGAAGGTCTCTCTCTTACTTGCAGCCCCACAATGCATTGCTCCTCATTTTATATTGATGTAGAAATTGCTCTTGTGCACATGTACCCGTGTATTTTGTATCAGAAAATAAGACAAATATTGTGAGCTTGTGCAACAAGATCAAAAAACACACTGACTTCAGGACATGGGAACAGGAAGGGTTAAAATGCTAATGCATTTATAGGTTGTTGGACTCGTGTCAGCAGGTATTGTGAATGAATGGACAGGAGAACAGAATCTCCACATCTTAAACAAAATGCCCAAAGCTGAGCGACAGGAGGAAGGAGACGCACCTGGACCCCACAGGGTGGCGCTGTTTCTTCACAAATGTCCTCTGCAGGTTTTCCTTCCCATCATCAGGCCTGCAGGATTCTGGATGAAGGGTCTGAAAGCAGAGAGGCTGTCACATCAGCGTCCAAACACTTCAGCAGGGGATGTCTCTGATTAGACCGCACTCTGTTTGAACACTGGTTTGGAATAAAACACACACACACTCAGTTCTTTACACTAATTTGATTTGATGTTTTTTTATTTTAATGTGTGAAAATGTTCTGCTTTCCAAAAAAAAAAAACAACATAAACACAAATCAAGCTGAAATGATGAGTGGATGAATAGATCAGGCAGCTATTTACTGAATAATCTTTGAAATATGTTTGAACGTCTCACAGGCTGCACAGGCTGGAGGGTTCTTGGCCAGCAGCTGTTGTGGATCTTTGTTTTATCCCACATGATCCTCATCCACAGATGGAGCCGGTCCAGCTGTTTACAGATCAGGAGGCTCTGGGGCAAAGATAATGAGCATGTGAATCTGAAACATACAGAAAGTTTACAGACTGTGATACCTGCATTATAAATCAGTGTTCATAATATTCCTGCTTGTCATTTCCTATGATTGTTTCTATGACAACAAGAATTATGTAAGGAACTGACGTGACAAGTGTGTTTTGAAAAGTAAAAATATCTTCTCTTTAAAAACACTCGGAGCTTTGACATTTTCAGATGTCAAAGCCGGCGTGTTTTCGTCAGCGGTTCAGCGCTAATCATCACAGCCGGCAGTCGGAGGAGCGAGCGGGCTTTGTGTGCGGACGAGGACCCCCCTGCGTTTCCTGGACTGATGCTCCAGGAGAGACGTGAGTGATGCTCCATCAGAGAACAACAGGAGATTAAAACTGGCCACTGTTGACCTTTGGGCCTGAAGTGATTCCTCTGACTGAGACATTACTGCTCTTTGACTGTCAAACACAAGCAAAGATTTACAACTGGGCTGAGTAATGTGAGTCATTACAGCAGCTGCTCTCCAGGATCCATTATTCAGGAGCACTAATTAGTTTTGGTTGCTTGTTATATCGCACCGATAAGGAAATAAGGAACAGAAAGAATTAAGTTTTTTTACACTGAAGTGTTTATATTCATGTCATTTTTCTGATATGTGCTGTGAGTGAATGAAGAAAAGAAATGGCTCCTAACTCGAGCAACGTTTAGCATTTCTCTCTGCTGAAAATATAAAGAAATAAAAAGCTTAATAAGCAGAAATTGTATGCTAACCTGGGTAGAGAAGATTGAAGCAAGGCGTCTGGACTTAGAGTTTTCTAGAAGACGTTTCGCTGCTCATCCAAGCAGCTTCATCAGTTCTAACTGTTTGGTGGGGAAACATGGTTTATATGTGGTTACAGACCTATGTGGGTGGGTCTGGGTAAAAACTTAAAAAACTTAAAAACAATAGCACTAAATGTTTCCATACTTACCTGTGATGTTCTGGCTGACTGGGCCAGGTGTGTATAACGACTGGCTAACGACTATGAAACTGCCGGAGGGGGACTGGTTGACAGCCCTTTGTTCTTACTGTGAGTATGTGCAAACTTCCTGGGAATGGATGGAATCACTGCATTGTATGTGGTAGAAAGATGATGTCTGAGGCCACCACCTCTGTTAAGGGAAGGTTTTTCCAGCTTAACATAGATGGCTTCCTTGACTCCTCTTTCATACCACCTTTCCTCCCTGTCTAAAATGTGAACATTGTTGTCCTCAAAGGAGTGTCCTTTGTCTTTGAGGTGGAGGTGAACAGCTGAGTCTTGTCCTGAGGAGGTGGCTCTCCTGTGCTGAGCCATTCTTCTGTGGAGTGGTTGTTTAGTTTCTCTTTAGTTTCTTGAGAAACTAAACAACCACTCCACATATATATATATATATATATATAAATATGGATAGCATCCAAAGCTGGGTAACATTCTCACAGTAGCTGGTAGCTAAATTATGCTAACCAAGCCAGACGATGCTCAACTTGGCTGCAGGAGTGCCGTCTACAGTTAAACACTTCCAAAACTGTAGGCATGTATTTCACAGAAATACACAAAGTATCACCTGATGCCGACACAAACTGTCAGCCAGTTGAAATATCTTTGCTTAATAATAGATTCACAGCTTTCCTTTAAAGCCCATATTGACAAATTGTGTAAAAAAAAAAAATTAAGTTAAACCTTGCAAATACTCTAATTTGAAATGAAATATCAACCGAAGCTGCAAAGATTCTTACATTTGATGATTTTCAGTCACTTCAACTATTGCCTAACCAGCTGGTACCAGGCTGCTCAGCCATCGGAAGTCTTGTACAAACAAGCAATTAAAGTCATGGATAAAAAACTAAGACACTATCATCACTGTGCAATTTTTTCAAAATTATAGCATTTTAAACTGGGACAGTCTCATTTCGCTGACTTAAAGTTGATTTATAAAGCATTGTATAAATTGGCTCCAGAACCTATGGCAGAAATCATCAGACAAAGAAACAGCCTTGAGCGTGTCACTCGAGGCTCTGTCAGAGGGCCACTCGCCTGCTGCTTCCCCTGAAGGATTACTGACTGCCAACAGCTTTCTTTGGTTAATTCAGGAAACCTTGGCTAAAGCCAACCTAAACTAGACACAACATTAACCTTATCAACTGATACCATCTGATGTTGGCTTAATGTTCATGTGTATTTAAAGACATTTAAATTTGTGGGGAAAAGAACAATATGAAAACTTGTCCTATCAACCAAAAACTTCACAGCCCTCTGCAGTACCTCCACAGGACCCCCTGTTGAAGACCTCTGGGCTACAGAAAGTGGAACAGCTGCTACATTATGCCCAGATGTTGCTAAATAAACAGAACCTCTGGATTCATCATGGTCACAGTCAGAACATAGAAGGTGTGACTCTAATGTCGAAACAGGAAGATCAAACCGACGCCATCTGAGGTGACATCACACGTCATCAGCGAGCGTCTGTGTAAAGGAGAAGAGGCTGAATGCAGGCAGTCAAAGTGAAGAGTCTGATAAGTGCTTCACTGATCTGCATTCAGAGCGTGTGTCAGCACATTTTACAAGTTTCCTGAGCTGAGATTAGAGCTGGCAGAGGATGCTATAAAGGTTCAAATATAGCTGGTGCTCTGTGCTCAGGGGATTCTGGGGAAAAAAAACAGCTGACTGTAAGATTCTACAGTTATTACGCTCCATATGGAAACATCTGCTGCTGCTGCTCACTGTGGACACAAAGGGTTACAGGCAGCAGGGTCACCTGAAGCTACGTGTGCAGCAGGTGGCGCTTTGAGGACTCAGACTGCTCATATGAGGACGTTTTGTTTTGGTTCTAATCTCCTCTTGTTAAGGTTTTTTAATAAAGTTCTGCTGGTTGTGCGGCTTCCTCTTTCTGACCCGGCGCCCCGGGAGCTCTGCTGCTGAACAGTCTGACTGGATTTCCTAAAAAAAAAAAAAAAAAAAAAAAAAAAAAAATCAAACAGACCTTTAAAAAAGCGTGAAATGAAGACTGAATCTGAAATTTAAATCAGCGGCTGAGCGGATGACACGGCACAAATTGGAGCCTCGTTTTCATATTTCTTATGTGTAAATGTTGGTGTTATTATTCAGGCTGTTGATAACATGTTAGAATGAATATTTGTTGAAAGTATTTGGTAAAAAATTAAAAGTGAGGAGCAGAAGTGAAGTGGGAACATTGATATTATGAGCATCATGATGACCGTGAGTTGTGTTTCAAAGTATAAACTGTGTAACTATGAACTGAGGAGGAGGAGGAGGTGGAGGAGGAGGAGGAGGGCCGACACATGCTGAAGTGTTAGAAACTGCAGTGCACTTCACAGCCACTAGGGGCCGGCTTCTAACGAGAGTCAATCCACTCAGACTTTGGAGTTCTTCAAACAGCTGTGACTGTGGTCACACTTCATGCATTGTTTTATACACTGTTACAGTTCAGGGAGGAACCAAATGCAGGCACAAAAATCCAATTTAAAAACCTTAAAAACAGAACAGAAACCAGCAGAAACAAAGACCCTGGAGAAAACACATGGAGCAAACATAGGGTGGCAACACAGGAACCAACAGGAACCAACACAGGAACCAACACAGGAACCAACAGGAGCCAACACAGGAACCAACACAGGAGCCAACAGGAACCAACACAGGAGCCAACAGGAACCAACACAGGAACCAACAGGAGCCATCACAGGAACCAACACAGGAGCCAACAGGAACCAACACAGGAGCCAACAGGAACCAAGACACAGGAACAAACACAAGAACGAACAGGAACCAACACAGGAGCCAACAGGAACCAACACAGGAGCCAACACAGGAACCAACAGGAACCAACACAGGAGCCAACAGGAACCAACAGGAACCAACACAGGAACCAACAGGAACCAACAGGAACCAAGACACAGGAACAAACACAAGAACGAACAGGAACCAACACAGGAGCCAACAGGAACCAACAGGAACCAACACAGGAGCCAACAGGAACCAACAGGAACCAACACAGGAACCAACAGGAACCAACAGGAACCAAGACACAGGAACAAACACAAGAACGAACAGGAACCAACACAGGAACCAACAGGAACCAACACAGGAACCAACACAGGAGCCAACAGGAACCAACACAGGAGCCAACACAGGAACCAACAGAAACCAAGACACAGGAACAAACACAGGAACCAACAGGAACCAACACAGGAACCAACACAGGAGCCAACAGGAACCAACACAGGAACTAACACAGACACACACATGGTAACAAGACACAGGTGAGAAACATTAGAGGGCAATCACGGAGGAGGGAAAACACTCTGAGAACACAGAAACAGGAAATACGACTTTCCAAATAAAACAAGGTAAATCACAACAAAGTATGAGAATAAACAAACTAGGAAAACTAAGGACTTTAGATGAACACAACACCAACCAAACTGGGGGTGATGACATACACTGTCTGTGAGGAGTAGTAAACAGACCTGCACCTGTACAGCTCTAAGGAACTTATGAGGCTAAAAAAATTTTTGAACCATGGTCAAACCATGAACATGCGTTAACATGGAGGTCTGTGAGGATTGACTCACTATTGGAACCAGCCCCCTAGAGGCTAAAAGGGGGACTGCAGTTATTGACATGGCCTCCATTTTTCAGCCCTGCTCAGGAGCTGCATCTTTTGAAATGGAGCAACATCAGCTGTCTCCCTTCCTGCTCCATTCCACATCTCACAAAAGAATAAAACATGTTTAAAAATGTTTTTAAATCTTCAGATTATTTCTAATGTCATGGAGAAGTCCTTATCTGATGCCTCAAGTTATATAGAAATATGATGTAGTTGCAGCACCTTGTTTACACAGCAGAATGTCTTTAGAAATTCTGTCTTTCCATTTGGAAAATGATGGAAAAACACAACCTGCTTTCCCCTCTGCGCTCAATAATAAGAGATGTTCATGCTCATGCTGCCGCTCCTCTGCAGCCTGTTTGGCTCTCTGCTTCCATGTGACCTCCCTTGTCACTTCGAGTTGCCACGTTATGACTGTGAAAAGCCTGGAATAGTTCAGACATTATTGATTTTTTTCCCTCCATCTTGAGTAGCAAGCAATGACTTTGTATCTGCTTTCAACAACGACAGAAACTTCAGATTGGAATCGATTGGAGTCCCAGTTGAGCCCAGGTGCATTCAGGGCACCACAGATTTAATGATGCATCGCTGTGTTATGGAACATGACACTGATCATGGATCGAACAATCATTTTATATGTCATGTTTAGCTGCTGAGCTACAAACAGCGTGAGAGGTGGATTTATTAAAAAAAACCACAACATAAAAACAATTTTGGGTTCAGAATTATCACATTTACTTACACAAAGCTGCTATATGCCGAACTAAGTGCAGGTGCTTCAAGTGACAGGTTGGTGCTATGGCCCCGCCCACCACTAATGCTCCACCTCTTTGGCCATATATGGATTTCCTGGAAATCATGGCAAGATGTTTCATAGGGGGCGCTGTCAGAACAGGCCAGACTGAATGTTCTATGAGAATGAAACTCTTTGAAAAGCTCTTTGTGTGCCCCGTTTGTTTCTGAAGAGCCGTTTTGAGGCTCGGGGGAGCAGGAGCGGGGTTTAGGGGGGCGGGCGATCGTGAAGCAGGAAACTCACGCTGTGATACGTCAACTGTCTGTCACTCAAGCAGCAACGCCCATAATTATGCGTAATTTTAAGTCCGAACACAATTGAAACAAGTGAGTTGTAAAAAAATTCAATACAATT
Organism: Parambassis ranga; assembly: GCF_900634625.1. Taxonomy (NCBI): domain Eukaryota; kingdom Metazoa; phylum Chordata; class Actinopteri; family Ambassidae; genus Parambassis; species Parambassis ranga. The sequence goes on along the minus strand of NC_041024.1, from coordinate 2,332,473 downwards.
GACACTAGAAGAGAACCTATCATCTGAGACCAGAGTGGTTTTTTGTACCAGGCTGTAAACATGTTAATTTCTGCTGTGAAGTCGGCCATTTTAACATGGGAGTCTATGGGAAATTACTCGCTTCTGGAGCCAGCCCCCAGCTGTTGCGGCGTGAATTACAAGTTTTGACACTTCCGCATGGGCTTCAACTTTGAGCCCCGAAGGTTGCTGTTTGGTGACAACCGGCCCGTCCTTACCAGGAAAATGCAGCATGAGATTAAGATTAAGAAACCTTTATTAGTCCCACAATGAGGTTGATATTTCAGTCCTTGAAAATGGAACCTTTACCCTGTTTGCCAAATCCACCTGTGACTGAAAACCTGCAGGCACAAATGAAATGACTGAGTGGGTGAAAACAGCTCACTGACAGGATTACCGGAAGTCCGGACTCAAAGGCAGACTCACATTATACAGGGCAGAGAGTGGTTCACAGGAAGGCAGTCCAACCAAGCCACAGTAAAAAGGAGTAAGGCGGTCTCAAAAAGTGGTCAACACAAACTAAGGAAGCCAAGTGAGCAGACACAAGACAGTAATCTAAAAAACAAACAGTCAAACCCAGGGTCACTAGTATGAAGACCGCTGGAACACTCGGAATAAGAACTCAAGACGACCTGGCAGAGAGGGGAGACACAGACCCTAGACACACCGGGCAGGGCAGACAATGAGACACAGCTGAGACATGTTAGGGCGGGCCAGGTAATCGGAGGAGGGACACACGAGAGGAGGAAGACAAGACACCTGACCCCAGAGGAGCGTTAGAAACTATCAAAATAAAACAGGAACTAGACTTATCAAATTAAAAGCCCCACAGTGTGTGACGTAACTTCACCAGCCACCACCTGCCTCTCCATACGGCCGCATGGGTCCCGTGTTCAGATGAAGTTCTGTTAACATAAAACGTAACATAACGTCACGTGCCGAGCAACACGTCCATCAGTTTGATAGCATAAATGTAGCCATGTGTTGTAGGTGTGCATGAGGACCTGATGACGTTGAGTCCTTCTTTTACAAGAGAGCACTTTGCTATGTCAAGACTATTAAGATTAGCGTGTTTTAATCCTGGGGTATAGTGGAGGAAGCTAGAAGCACATGCTAAGATGCTAAGATAATCATGGTGAACACTTGTGTTTGCTTAGCATCAGAAGCCTGGCCTCTTAGCATGCTAAAGTTAGCATCTGGCCCTGCACCACAGGGACAGCTGCAGCTGACTGAATGAACCTGTCAGGCTGGCTATGCTAATGTTTCTGCTGTTGATTAAGTTTCTGTTTATAATTGGTTAATGAGTTATGTGATTGATCATTTCAGCTCTGAAATTCTTTCAGCTGAAGGATTAATGCACGTCATCGAAAGCTAATTGTTTCAGAGAAACAAAGAAACTTGTGTCTTCTAAAGGATGGATTCAGTGTGTTTATACTTACAGCTGCATGCATGTGTTTGTGCACATGTGAGAACACACACACAGAAAGAGATGAGAAATTCTTATCATTGCTGCAAAATCTGTCAGACTCTTCTTCCACACTGCAATTACAGAACACAGAGCAGTGTGCATTATTTAGGGACAAATGTAAGCCGTGTAGGCAGACAGAAGCAGAAAAGGTCCCGAACCCACAACCCTTAATTACCTCACAGTGACGCACAAGAGCGAGTCTGAAGGCTGCTGGGCTGACAGACTGAACTTGTCCAAGTGTATGTTATTTGCCGATCCAGTGAGCTCAGAGCGGCGCCTTTGTCCTCCGGGTTCAAAAGGAAAAGGGTGGAGTAAGGTACTGCTCCTCATGAACACTTTATTATTCAAACATTGTCTTTATTTTTTTTGTTCCTCTCCTTTGATACTCTACTTTTTAATTTTCTTTTCTCTCTGTTCATAAAAGTGAAATATTAATCCCAGTGAGCGCAGATCAAAGCTGCTTCTTACACGCTCCAAATGTTCTACAACCTGACAGACAGTTCAGAACGGACGTCTGCAGCCCACGCTTCAAACAGCCTCTGTCTTCAGAGCACCGCGCAACTTAGCATCACAATTTAATGGTGGGAACTGACAGGTTATTGCATTAATCGCCTCCTACGCCCACTACGGTGTGCAGGAGATTCTTTCCACCCCCCTCGTATACGTGATAATGATATGATTATGTCAGGTTAAACACAGCGTGTGAAAGGAGAGAACGCACATCTGACAGATGAAGTGAGGGGATTCACTGTGACAGCAGGCGATCTGCAGCTGCTTCAGTGCATCAGCTGTGCCGGAGGGGAGATCTGCAAAGCTGGTTAAGAGCAAATAAATAAAAAAAAAAAGGTGAGAACATTTGTTGGGGCGATGAAAAATGAAGCATTTATTTTAGGATGTCCTGTGCTTTGGCTCCAGGATGTTGGGGACCTGACGTGGTCTCTCACTCAGGTCTAATTGGGTGGATGTTGCTACTGTTCAAGGTCACTGATACAGAAAATTGAAAAGCTGACTGGCTGTTAGATAATTATGACCACGGAGCGAGCGGAGGAGCTGCCTCCCGCTGCGTTAAACACGCCCTGTCACACCTGCTGATTGACTCTTGGAGGCGTCTCCAACGTATCTGCAATCACCATCAACCTCGCAAGAGCCTCAACGAAGGGATGCGATCAATACAGAAAGCTACTTAGGACTAAACACAGGCTTCGTCTGGTTCAAACTGTCGATTAACAACACTTCAGAAACCTTTACAGGAGCTGTTTGTAAGTAAACAAGGTACACAATGTGACCAAAAGTAAATGGACACAATGTTCCATGATTGCATTGATCGATTGTCCGTAAATAATCAATCAATCAATCAATGTATTCTGACAAACCAGTGACACATGTCCAGAAAATGTTTCCAGTTGTTGCATCTTTAGAGCATCTTTTTTTCACCTGGCCTGTCCTGACCTCATCACTCTTCATCAGGCTTCATCTTCAACAAGATCCACAGTTCCAGACTGACTGAGTCCTCCTCACAGCATCATACTGCCTCCACCATCTCTGACTGTATGAAGCCTGTTCTTTGGGTTCTAGCCTCTCCTTTCTGTCTCCACATGAAGACAACATCTCTGTGAGCAGAGAGCTCTAGTTCAGCTTCATCTGACCAAATGACTTCCGGTCTGTGTGCTCTGTCTCCAGGTGGTCTCTAGCAGACTTCAGTCTGTGTGCTCTGTCTCCAGGTGGTCTCTAGCAGACTCCAGTCTGTGTGCTCTGTCTCCAGGTGGTCTCTAGCAGACTCCAGTCTGTGTGCTCTGTCTCCAGGTGGTCTCTAGCAGACTCCAGTCTGTGTGCTCTGTCTCCAGGTGGTCTCTAGCAGACTTCAGTCTGTGTGCTCTGTCTCCAGGTGGTCTCTAGCAGACCTCAGTCTGGTTTGGAGGTGTCTTCTCTGCAGTCTGGCAGTCCATTCCTGTGCAGGACTCTAGTGACGGTCTCCTCTGACTCTTCAGGTCCAGACCTGGTTCAGTCCTTCACTGGTGTCTCTGCAGCTGTTCTCTTCAGACTCGTCTCTCATTGGTTTTCTTTCCAGAACCTTCCACATGTTTCTCCTCCTGTCTCTGACAGTCTGCTTCTGTTGGACTCTCTGTGAACCTCTTGATGAAACCTCTCACAGCAGCTCTTCAGACTTGAAGCTCTTTGATGAACTTGTAGATCTTCTTGTAGACGTTAACGACCCTTTTGATCAGGTCTGAACTTGGTTCTGTCTCTTTTGTCATGATGCTTTCAGACTAAATGTTTCTGGTTCCACTGTGTGGGCTGCAGAACTCCAATCACTCACTTTAAGTTCAGACCAAACGTTGAAGCAGGGCGATCCCATAAAAGCGTCCCTGCAGATGACAGTGACAGTGATGACTCACTCAGTCATGAAATTAGATGTGACAGCCACCAGTGGAGTCGAACTCTGAGCGCCGCTTTGTGTTTCGCAGACTTGGCTTCATATCACATTATATATACAGTAATGATGCTCATTAATCCTGCTCTTATTTCACACTGATGACTTATGAGACTTGAGATGCAGCAATTAGTGATGAGTCACTGCTGGAGTTAACACTCGACCCCGATGGTTCCACACTGCTCGGCTCCAGGATGACCAATCAAAAACCAGGAAGTCAAACTGGTGTGTATGTGTGAGAGAGAGAGAGAGAGCTCTGACGCGATCCTCTTATGTCACCTTATCGACCTCCTTTCCTTCCGTCCCTCCTCCTCAGATCCTCCGTTTGAGGTGTTTATTTTTCCGGAAAGGAGACGTTCTTTGCTAACGAGACAGCTCAGCAGCAGTCCTATTGGTGTGTGTAATTAAGGCCGTGCTCTGCAGATAAGACGCCTCGCTGAATGGAAACCCAAATTTACCCCAACACAAAACTTCTTTCAGGGAACAAAACCAGAGCAGCAGCTCTTTACTGCTCTGATATTCATGTGAGAAAGAAAATAATCAGTGAAGCTGGATGGTTCTATCATCCCCGAACAGCCCTCATTATGCAGCTACATTCATTTGTCTGTTTTTATTTTGTTTGTTTTTGTTTTTTTCAGGCTAAAACTGAGCCGGGCTATTTTAAGATGGAGAAAAGAAACATTTCCAGAGATATGAGGTCAAGATAAAAGACTATTTGTCGGGAATGAGTGGGACGTCAGGCAGGAAAAAATACAAGTAATGAGAAGCCAGGATGACAATAACACACACACACACACACACACACACCTACTAAGAGCTATTGGAGATAGATAACTCATTAGAACCAGCAGCAATTAATGCAGCACATGGAATAAATTACATGTAATGGTGACACAATAACAAATGTCCTCATTGTAAGCTGAGCTCATTGTGGAGCTGCAGCAGCTGTTAGCTCCATGATCATGATCAGGTAAGCGCAGACCTCGCTCTCTGAGAATGAGGGATGAGCTTCAAGTTTCTTTAAGTCACTTCAACCAGCAGAGAGATGAAACATATGACGAACGTATGAATGTACTGCCTGACATCAGCTGATCATACAGCAGCTCCTCAGTGTGAGGATGCAGGGCTGGAAACCGGAGTCCAGGGGTGTCGGCCCCACCGCCCCTCATGCTGCTGTTTTCCTGGTGAGGACAGGCTGGGTTGTGTGTCGTTTTGTGTGAGACTCATCACCGCTGTAGCTCAAAGTGGAGACATACGATGAAACCGTTTTTTACTATAAAACCACAACCCCGACCTGACCCTGTGTTGGTAATGTCTGACCTCTACCAGGTGAACTGTGAAAAGGAAACTGACGTCACATTAGCACCATAAGATGTTTATTGTAGCTTTTGCTATATATGCTACTATAATAATCTAATCACCCTGCAGGGATTAATAAAGTTAATCTTAATCTTAATGAGCCACCATCCAGGTACGTCAGCCCTGTGATGAGGCAGATGATTGTCACCTGGGCCCTGCGATGGACTGGTGACCTGTCCAGGGTGCACCCCGCCTCTCGCCCATGGACAGCTGGGACAGCCCCCCCTGTGACCCTGCACCGCAGGACAAAGCGGGTTCAGATGATGGAGCGATTGTCGACTGAATGTGGTATTTATTTGTACCTCTTCTTATTTTTCATCCTTGAAGCTGCTTGGAACACAGCCTGCTTTTAAACCACACAAGAGTTGGAGGGACAGGATGACGTGGACCTCCGTCACCTTTTTTTTTTTTTTTTTTTTAGATACTGTATTAATCCCAGAGGGAAATTCTTTACGGCTGCTGCACAATACAATGACTAGCAAGGCGCGCCACAGGCTAGGGTGAAGTGTCTTGCCCAAGAACACACAACAGTGACTGGGGAGGAGTTGGGATCGAACCACCAACCTTCCGGTTATTGGACAACCCTGCTATCCCACTGTGCCACTGTTGCCCCCCGAATCCTGCCGGATCCTGCTGCTGGCGGCTGTTTCTCCTCCACGCCTGTCTCAGGGCCAGAACCAAGCTGAGGTGCAGCTCTGCCTGGTGTAGCAGAGGTGTGCTGTGGTGCTTCATGTTGGCGGTTAAGGCCTGGCACGTATACTCCAGTGTTGTCAGTACTTCTGTGTGGACCCACACCATCTTTGAAATGAAAAAGACTTCATCTCTGTGTGGATGGAGCCTCCGTTTACTAAAGCTGAGTGAACACCGCTGTGGCTCTCAATGAGACGTCACATTAAATGAAGTTGTTCCTGCAGAACCGCAAGCAAGACGCCAGGACAGAAACTAATGAACAGGCGGCGGTGAATGGAATAACCTGGTTGTTGTGAATGAAACGGTAAATTGGCGTCTCAGTCATTAAAATCTGAGTAGAGAGTGAGACATGAGTCATGCAGCCTGGAGCACAATCAAAGCTTCCTGCTCCTCCGTCTCTGCTGATGGACCCCTGAACGCAGGCGGCTCTGAAACCAGCGATCAATGCAGCCGAATGGGACACAAACTCCACCACGGGATTAAGAACACAATAGGAGCAACAACTGCAGTCATTTGTCAGTCCGTGTTTTGTGTAAACATCCTTCGCTTTGTTAGAGCCGACTCCAGCGGTGGTTGCATAAGAGATAAAATGATCATATCATGCTGTGGCTGCAGAGATTCAGCAGAGGGGAAGCTCGTCACATTTACTTTCCATCGCTGGCTTATTTTCAGTGAATTAATCACTAAACTTACAGGTTCATTATAACCGGTCTGATCTCCTGTGTTCCCTCCACAGACAGCCAGTGGCATTCCTCCACTGTCCTTTGGATTGTTGCAGAAAATAAAGAAAGGTTTATGATTCTTGTTAGCATATAGCCTTTTTTTAAGGCGGGCCAACACTGACAGTATAAAACTATGCAAGAAGCTTCTGTGTGTTGAGTCTTGATGGGACCGTCGCCATGTTGGCAGCATCACAGTCCACACAATACAGCGACTTCTGTCCTGCATCCTCCCTGCATCCCTGTTGTGACGAGGTAGCTGTCACGTCACAAATAAACGAGAGACCGCACTGCTCCCCAACAAACCTGTGCAGCCAGAGCAGCCGGTCACGTGACAAATGAACGATGAACGAGAAGGCTTCTTACACAGCCCGAGCGGCCGGGCTGTCATGAGACAAAAGAACGAGGACCCAAGGATGAACGAGTCGTGAACCAATCATTTCTGTTTCCTGTCCTGCCGACTCAGCTCATGGCCGCCTGAGGTGAGGTGACTCATTACTCCCGAGACATATAAAAGATTAGTTCATATTGAACGTTCGCGACCGACACGTCACTACTCAGTACATGCCAGCTAGCTGATGCTAATGTGAGCTAGCCTGCTGTTAACAATACAGCCATGGTGTCATTGCATTATATCTGTAACCTCACCCAGTTTAACTGTTACATCCCTCAGTAATGAAGGCCTGAAAGCTGCTAACAAACGAGTCTCAGATCAGATCCAGGTCCATCTTACGGGTCAGCGTTTTGAACGGAACAGCCTGCAGCCTGAACTTCACTTCCAAAAATAACCCCGCCTTGTTTTACAGTGTAACCTGGCTCCCTGGTGTCTGTGTGTGTTATTGATTCAACAATTCACCACTTTTCTGTCAGTAGTAGTTTGATAACGGCTCCACACCAGTCTGAATACAAAAAGTGAAACAAATTCCAAAGCTGAAAACTTGTGAAGAGAAGTTATTAGCTGGAGACAGAACATCACACAGCATGGAGACGGACTGAGTCACCAAGCTTTAAATGCAGGAGAGGCTGCAAATGTCATTCTGAGGTAATCATGGAAAAGTAATATACTGCCAGGCCGTGCTCATCTGAACACCAACCGCAGCGGAGCTCTGACTGAAGGCAGCCAGCAGGCTGGTGCGTAAAAGTATAATCTAAGAATCAGCTCACTGTCCCAATAAAACTTCAAACATGATCAGTTTGTGTCGCATATTCTGAGTAACTTGTAATCCGTTACTCTGTCAGTAACGACCCCACGCGGCGGTGCTGCTGCTGTTGTTGTTTTTGAGGCAGATTTTGCCCAGCAACTTTTCCGGGATGACTCACCCAAGGCGGCTGTTACGCATGACAAAAACAGAAAAAATCAAAGGATAAGGTGGAGCGAGCGAGATGCTACAAGTCAGATAAAAAGCTGTTTGGCGCGGAGGACGGACTATTTGAGACCAGGAACTGGCCACATGCTGCCGCAGACCGGAACCATGCAGAGCTCCAAGCTGCTCAGCGGAGCGCTCCTGTGCGCGCTGCTGCTGCTCTCCGGCACCGCCGGAGCCGAAGTGCTGGACACCGAGTCCGAAGAGGAGCTGAGCCCTAGAGCCCTGCGGGACTTCTACCCCAAAGGTCCGAACCTGACCAGCGAGAAGCAGCTGGTAAGACTGCACCTTAACTCTGCATGCGAGCTTCTTTATTCCAGTGTTTTTTCTTTCTTTTACGCACTGCTGTTTATTCAATTTTACTAAAATTTGCCTTTTATTTTCCATCTTAAAACCAACCAAACTTCATCCAAAGAGTCATTAGTTTACGTTTTTATGTTTAAAACCGTTTCCTCACGAGTCACAGCCATTTATTCCAAACAGCACTTGTGCGTAATTTCATCTAACCTCATATTCTGCGCACTAACAGCAGTTTTACAGCGGTATTTTCAGACTGTCAGAGGGTGAAATTCTCAATAAATGACAAAGCAACATGTGTTTTATATTGATATGCCTGTCGCGGATCAATAAACGGACGTTTATTTCTGCCGTGTTCATTCTGTCTCCTGTCAGCTCGGAGCTCTCCAAGAAGTTCTTGAAAAGCTGCAGGCTAAACGGCTTCCTCTGTGGGAAAAGAAATTCGGCCAAGTGCCCACGGTACTGATCAATTTTATGAATCAATGATTGTGGTATGTGAGTGATGCGCGCGGCAGCAGGTGTAATCGAACCTTGTCTCTCCTCTCAGTGTGACGTCGGGGAGCAGTGCGCAGTGAGGAAAGGCGCTCGCATCGGAAAGATGTGCGACTGTCCCCGGGGAGCTTTCTGCAACTTCTTCCTGCTGAAGTGCTTATGAGCCTCCCCGGATCCTGAATGTAGCATGAGGACGAGGAGGAACCGCAAACACTCTGTTCCTTTGTAATTACTGTCATATTTTTTTATGATACAGATGAAGAGCAGGGGGCGGGGGCGCAGAGAACTGCAGTGTTTCTGTACATATTTTAAAAGTTAAATTAAACCACAGAAAAACTACGAGTCTCAGACAGGAGGTGTAAATACTCACTTTAAACCACACAGGATGGAGCTGAGCAGTGACACACACACACACACACACACACACACTGTAAAGTCTCAGCAGCAATATTACGGGATTATTATAGTGGCTCTTGTTTCCAGGTGAATGTTTTGTGTATGGATCTTCATCATGTTAATAAAGTGTGGATCATCTTCTTTTGTAAAGCAGCGGAGTGGCCGCACGTTCTTTTTTTCATCTGAGGGTGGTAGTGACGTCCGGGCGTGACGTCACGCGCCCTGAGGCCGGGTCGGGTCAAGCTAATAACAGAAAAGGAGCGGAGGGCTTAAAAAATGTTTCATATCCATGCAGCTTCAGGCAGCTGAACTTTATACAGCACACACACACACACACACACATTCCGACGGAGCCTTTAGATGGAAGCTATAGACCTGTCAGGTCAGTGACACAAACATCAAGAAATAAAGAAGAATATAATATAAATGAAACCAAAACTTCCACTGACACCTACTGCACCATCAGCCACCATTCAGGCAGACAGCACGGAGGGAGTCAGGCTGATGATCCGTCTGCTTCAGGTGCACCAGGGCCAATGAGCAGCTGCACCTGGACTACAGGTGGCCTCCATCAGGCCGAATGAGCGGGCCATGGGCGGATACAGCCCCTGCAGACCCAGGACTCACATTAAACTACATCTTTCATCAGTATCCAGGCATCATGAGCAGAGTCTGGAACCTGCAGGGTGTTGGAGAACGTCCGTCTCTCAGATCGGCTGTGTGTGTGCACAGCACTCTGCAAAGGGTTAAAGTGAGGACGCTTCAAAGCATCATTAACTCCATGTTCAGTAAAATGAACAGAAAACTAATTAAAGTGATGTCATCTTCTGCTCAGTTATTAACAGTGTGTCGAGCCCATCATCTGTGTCTTGGACCGCTTGTCTCGGTGTCTCCTGTCTCTCTGTGTGATGCAGACAGAGGCTGCGATCAGCACTTTTTGTCCACTCAGACCCTGATTTCATGTATCACTGCAGCTGTGTGTCAGCTGATTTCTGTTCCTGCTCGTCTCTGAGGACATTTGACAGCTTTGTCTTCCTCCTGAACTCCAGTCAAACCTGATTAACTTACTTCATTAGCATGAATTAGACCAAACACAGAGTTCTGTCTTCTTATAAAAGACCAAAATGTCCAATGTAACCATGCAAACTATCTGACATTGTGCAGGAATTGTTCAGTCAGGGACTCAACATTTCATATCTTTGCTTTGCTTCTCACGTCGCCTGTCCCCTCTGCATCAATAATGCAGTCCACAATCGTCGATTCCTTCACGTCCATTCGGGCTCAGCTGTGTACTTAGCACACGTGTGCGTTCACACACGGACACTTTCTCCCTGTTTGTCTTCTTATTTCCTGGAAAAGCTGTGATCATCATTAATATTTCACTGACAGTGAAGGACACGACAGGATGGAGGAGGCTTTTCTGAAATGACTTCTCACTAATTACTCTGCATTCTGGGCCCCGGCAGACTCAGTCCAAACTATTTTTGTCCATCAACAAACACGCATGTCTTCCTCAGAGTGTTATGAAAGTCGCGGAGGACACTCAGAGGAGGAAACTTGAGTTTTGGACACTCGGTGACCTTTCTTGTAGTGTTGCTATCAGGCAAATCGTCTCATCCTCTCATGGTTCGATTACCATCGAAGCTGTCACACTAATTCTTCCATAATTAGATGAATCATCCTGATTGCGGCGACCGATCTGTCAGGGAAACATCTGTTTCGTCATGCTTTTAAAATTTCACTCTTAATAAAGTTTTCTGTGAATATGGACGGTCCCTGTCGTGTTTGTTTGGGTGATTTTTAAGCCCTGGGCATTTTTTTTTCTCTCATTTCCACATAAAAAACATCCTCAGAGTCGGTAGCAGCGTCACAAGCGTGAAGTCAGAATGAGCACACATTGATCAGAGACACATGGAGGACACGGAGGACAGAAACACATGAAGCCTGAGTCCCCATCGTCACACAGACAGGAAACACAAAAGTGACATTTTTCCTCCTGAGTAATTTAAATTGTGGAAGAGGAGAATAAATGACGGTCTCATAACAATGAGGCAGTGATGCTGATAATGAAGCTGTCACACAAATGAAAACTCTACAATGCAACGTGCATTTTAATCAGAGCAGAGCTGCGTACAGCCTGGTCCTAATGCAGCAGCAGCAGCAGCAGGATGGAAAGGGTTAAACCACACGCTGCACTCACACACTTTAGAATTCTAGTTCTGATCACATGTGGCAGGTTCACAGAAGTGTAAACACGATCCCTGAATCCACATCGCTAAGGTCAGGACACACACATGCTTTTTTACACCTGGTTTAATAATAACTTAAAGGGCCAGTGTGTGGGATTGAGCACCACCTGGTGGACACATGTAGTCAGACAGTCCCTTTCACAAAGTGATCTCTGAGAAGTTCTCATCTTTATTCCACTGTAGCTCCACATCAGTCCGCTTCATCACAGGAATAGCAGAACAGTGTTTACATGGTGTTTACATGTCTGGCGCCCTCCTGTGGCTGCATGAATATGGGCTGTTACACTCAGCACTGTGATACGCAGGACAGCATCTGCTTCATAAAACACAGTTAAAGGCTGATTCAACCCAAATATGATCTTTAAATAAGCCCGAGTAGTTTTAACGTCTAAACAGACAACATGAGGCCACCCAGCGATCCAAAACCATCCAAAAACTCCAGAAGGCCAAACAAACGAAGGCTGACTGAACAAACAAAACAGATAACAAAGAGATATAAAACAAAAACCCAGAACAAAAAAAACTCACCTGGAAGCACAGGAAGGCCCAGGAGGAGCAACACAGACACAGGAGGACTCATCATCACAGTGGAAGGAAACAAGAGGAGGTCACACAGGGAAGGCACACCTTCAAAATAAAACAGGACACAACCAGGACGCGGCCAATACACCAGGAAAACAGCAAACAATACACAAAACCACAAAACAACGAACAACCAAGAATTCAACAGAAAACAGAGCCGACAGAACAAAGCCTCTGTACTGACTCTGAACAGCTGAGGATCCAGAGCAGCACATCTTCAGACAGACACGGTGGAGATGATGGTCCAAAGATCCAAAACACACAGAGAAACACACACACAGGCCAAGAAAGACCGGACTGAAGGCAGAACGACACAAACAAGCCTGATGACCGGGCGTGTGCGAGGTGCTGATGATCCACATCCTGGGTCTGTACAGGATCACATCAGACAGAACACACATTCAGGCCTGAAGCCGCCTGTATCGATGGCGTTTGTGTGGAAGACCATCTTGACTGAATGCTGTTTTATCACCAGCACGTCCACACATGATAACCAGCTGTGCACAGGCTGCACAAAACAAACATATCTGCCGTCTCTGAGCCGGTCTGACTTCCTCCTCACAGAATATAGATATTAAAAATTCAACAGACAGGACCATTCATGGCGGTCCAGCAGGCGGGAAGGAGACCGTTTATCTTATTTCCTGAGCAGCAATACTTTCTGCAGACAGCGAGGATTCGTCATTGATCCTCGGGGAATTGCCTCCAATTCTGATGGAGACTGACTGCGGACAGATAAGAGGCTCTTTTCTCACAGTGAGCCGGCGTCAACCTGCAGCCGTGGGGAGGAGGAACGTTTGTCTGCGTGTGATAATTCGACAGGATGACAGATCGAGATGTTGACAGACGCGGCCGGGATGATTGAGAGTGTGATTGATGGAGGCGCCGAGCGGCTGACAAATGATCCACTTGGAGGCACAGATCGCTGCTAACACCAGCCATACATCACTCCACACACTGCTGCAGGCCCGTGTCCTACATGTAAACACGTATGTTAACACTTGTCAGAGGGAAAGATCACGGCTCAACAAAAACGATCACATATAAGACATCTGGCAATTTAGGAAACTTTTTCCTCAGGACTCATTTTTAGACGATATAGAACATTCCAGGACAGTTGGTTGGTTTTCTTCTGTATAACTTCTATTTGAATCTCTGTTGGGTTTCCCATCCTCCATCCCATGGAGTTGGACTTTCTTCTGGAGAGGACAGTGGTCCGGACAGTTTGGCTTTTCCTGCGCTTGTGAGAGAAATGCCAACCAAAGGCTGAAACCTCCACGGAGCCATGGGTTTCATCCTACAATGGTGCTGTTGTCCTGGTTCACCCTGAAGTCTATTGATCCTCTTCCATTCTCCTTCGGGTGTTTTTCATCCATCGTGGTGCAGGCTTTCAGCGTGTTAATCCAGATCTTGTCAATGTAGAGGGTTCCTCTCTCTCTCTCAGGTGTTGTACCTGTTGAACTGATGTAAAGCTCTTGTGATTTTTTTCCTGCTGGAAGCGTGGATGTAATTTTCAGCACACCTTCTCCTGTAACACCAGCTTCAGACTTTTCTCTGTCTGGATTTTTTACACCATGACAAACATCAAAGTCATAAAGAAAGCCACCAGCACGTCCCCACATCTTCAAACCCCATTTGTGAGGTTTAGCAGGCATGTAGACACATAGACGAGATCTTCAGCTGCGTGGCATTCTTCAGGAGGTTTTGCAGAGAAACTGTTCTCACAGGCTTTGTGACCATGGCCTGAGCTTCCACAGTTTATCTTTCTTTGCATCATCAGACACGCTTAGGTTGTCCTGAAAGTGAATCATTGTCAGCACTTTCAGAAAGCGATCTGGAGACATCACATCACAAACTGCAGGGAGTTTTGTCTCCATGTCCCAGTAGGCTCTCACACTGGGCACATGTACTAACCCCACATGCCTAGAACCTTCTCTCTCTCTCTGTAACATTTCATCAGTGACAAACTGTTTGACATCAGTCTGGTCAGTCACACCTGTCCTCTGTGCCTTCCTCAATAGATGCAATGAAGTCGACAGGTGGAGCCTGATATTTCTCCACCTGTACTCTTCCTTTGTGCCCTTCACTGACTCCCTGTCCTGTGTTGTCGTCTTCCTCGTCACTGCTATCTGAGCTGAGCCCATTCCTCCTCATCTTCCCCTAACTGCTCCATTTCAATTAATTGCCATCCAATATCATGTTGATGACATTTTCTAGCATTTAGTGTGTGTTTGCATTGTGGTAGGCATGATGTAAATGACATCATGTGTTGGTTAAGCCTCTCCAGCTGTCTCCTCACCTGGCAGGTCATCACAGTCAAGACAGAGGGGGAGGGCTGAGCTGTGGTCCTGTAGTCAGAGGAGACGATGGTTTCCAAATGTCATGCTGGACCACATTTGGCCCTGGACTTTGGAAACTTTCTGCAAATTTCAGTCAGAGCAGAAATATCCCCAACACAGCGTCAACAATACAACACAGACACACACCGACAAGCCTCCTGCACAACAGCACAATACAGCCATAAAGTGTTCACTACAACCACACAGTGCGAGGGATGAAATGTCAACACCGGCCAAAAACATGCATCCATGCAAAGTACCTGAAGTCACATTCAAGACTGAAAGTTAAGAATGTAAAAGCTAAAAACACACCACAATGTGCAACACTTAGACAAACACACACCACCACAGGTCATCTTTTCATGAGAGGAGAAAAGTTTCATATTTTTAAAACTTAAGATGCCTGATGGAAGAATGGACCGAGGCCACAAGGAGGAGTCCAGACCTCCAGTTGGACATTTGAAATAAACACTGCTGCCATCTAGTGGTGCATCAGAGATAAAACGATCCTCCTGTTGTGTGTGTGTGTGTGTGTGTGTGTTTGGTTTATTGACTGATGAAGCTGTGTGTACAGACAGGGTTTGTGTAAAACTCCTGATATTTATCCAGTTAGAGAAGAAGATTCCGCTCAGGAAGCAACAAACCGACCGGATCAGTGATTTACTAATGAAGTGGAAAAGCGTGGAGCAGCCATGTCAGCAGGCCTGAAGGCATCCGGCTATAAACAACGCTGCAGGTCAACTTCAGCAGGGGGAGGAGATCGAGCATGAATGTCAGTCAAACCGCACGGTTTGGAATGATCTGATCCGACACGGCTGGACTCTGTTTGACTGTCGCTAACGAGCAGATGACTCATCCAGTGGACTCACCAATTACCACTAATGAGGCAACATGAGTTTCAACATATGGATTTAACCGTCGGAAACCCTCAGTGTGAAAGGAAATTATTAGGAACAAAACCCAGCTTAGTGACAGTTTGTTTATTTTAAAAATATATAGAAACAGGACCAACAGGTGCGAACGTACAGTAACAAGAAACAGTGCAGATACACACACCTCGGTGCTGTTCAACCCAGACTGGAACCACAAATCACAGCAGCACCGTCCCCTCACACACACACATCATCACTGTACACACTGTGTTCAAATGAAAAGCCACGTTCTGTTTAATTCAGTCCATGAAATCAGAGAAAAGCAGCAGCAGTTAGTTCGTCTGTGTGCAGTGAAATGAAACCGTCCACCTCCCACTAAAAACCTTCAGTCACGCCTCTGCACCTCACCGCCACCGTCACGCTACAGCCACGCCTGCAGAGACGTTTCTAAACTCTAAATAATAAACAGTAAAACTCGAGTGGCAGCAGACGAGTTCAGCGAGCTCCAGGCCTGCTCGGTAACAATTAAAGTGCAGGTTTATGGGGAATGAGAGCGCAGAGACAACCTGTTAAAGAAGCAACACAAAAACATCCGAAACTTAAAAACACAAAATCAAATCTGGGTTAATTCTTCATATTTCTGTTCATGTTATGGTCTTGAACTAGTATTAACAGTAAAGACGGGCTCATTGTGTTTAGAGAACAGTTTTAGTTCTGACTGAGCCGACCCGGCAGCCTGACATCAACACAACTGTACAAACAAAACGAGTTATTGTTGAGTCTTTGTGACTTGTACTGCAGCTACACTTCAAATGACAGAGGTGTTAATGTAAGGAGTGAAACACTCTGAGAAAAACTAATCCAAAAAAGATGGGATTAGATGTAAATTAACAAAAAATATAAATAATTTACAAGGAAAAAAAAGATTTTTTTTTTAAAAAAAGAGAAATCTATGTAAAAATTTGAGTAGTCATAAATGTATGAGGAAACATCTCCCAAATTTATATGCAAAAAAAGGTCATTGGATGCGACATATGTCAGAAGTTTACCCCAAACAAAGTTTTTAATACAAGAAACTGAACATTATGAGGCTGAAAATCTAAAATTCTTTGAAAAATCCAATTATTAAGGAAACATTTAACTCAGACAGGGCTTTCCTGACTTTAAATAATGGCACACTGTGTCGTCTATAAAACGGAACATGTGATGAACAGAGAACTTTATTTTTCCACCTTTGTTGCGTCTTTAACGACGTACGACACCAAAGAATGACAGTAGAAGCTCTGATTGATCCTCGTGTTCAGTTCTGGTGATCAGCTGCATGAGAGTCTGGTCCCAGCACAGCCCTGAGTAGCTGCACTCAAGTCGAAGTCGCTTGTTGATGATGTCACAGTCCGTGTTCTCTATGAAGAGCCGTCCTCCAGCTGCTCGTCCTGAAAGGGGTAACTGAGTGCAGGAGCGAAGCCCTGACTGCGAGGCTGCTCGTCCAGCAGCACCAAATCCTCCACGTCTTTCCCTTTGTACCTCCGCCTGCAGATCTTTACTGTCACTTTTCGCCCCTGAAAGACTTTTAGGGCTTCTTTGGAAGCCATGGCTTTGGCAGCGGCCTCGTCGCGCCCGTACCCTGTTCCCATGTAGACAGTCTGACAGCGGATTTCACACACGTGGCCTTCTTTCTGCGTGCGACCTGCGGGGAGGCCGGTAATGTCCTTCAGCGGCACAAACACGCACGTCAGGGTCTGTTTGCACGACTCAATGCAGCTGCGCAGTATCTCGACGTGGTCCAGGTTGGGCCCGAAGCCCCCCGCCGACACCAGCTTCCACGCCACGGCCTTATAGAGGCGGTTGAAGAAGGGCTGGTGCTCTGCCGGAGCCTGAGGAAGAGGACCTGTTTTCTGACTCACCGGACGAGTGGATGTCCTCCCGGCAGGCCGACTGTCAACCTCATTAGCCCCGCATTTGGCTCTTTTCACACAGCTGTCAGCATCGCCCTCTGTAAA
This sequence comes from Parambassis ranga, assembly GCF_900634625.1. Taxonomy (NCBI): domain Eukaryota; kingdom Metazoa; phylum Chordata; class Actinopteri; family Ambassidae; genus Parambassis; species Parambassis ranga. The sequence continues at coordinate 2,315,197 of NC_041024.1, read as the reverse complement.
TGACGACACAGCAGGCAGGACAGTGTTGACTGCACGAGAACCAGCACCTAATGAGACTCCAGCCTCAGGTGTGGGTGTGTAAAACAACTGCATATAGGTAATTACAGAGAATCCCTGCTGCAACAGAAATCACACTAAAATGCCTCATGGGCCATAACAAGCTCTGACAACGTGAGAGGAAGCAGAGCTGTATTAGGACTATTTAAGGTCACCAGACTTGGTTTTTACTGTATAAATACCCACAAGTATAAATACTAGGCATGGGACGGTTCAGGAAAAAAATCAGAACCGTTCGGTCGACGTGTTTCGGTCGATTCAGGACATGAGCATAAAGTAATGCAGGGAGGCGTTTTTACCACAGCACGGAGACGAGTGTTGGTAACTTGGCGTCTCTCCTTTACTAAATTTGGCGACTTTCCAAACGTTTTTTAATCTAAAGCAACTAGTGACTCTCTCTGGTGACTTTTGGAGACTGACGTGAAATCATTCTGCAGTCATACTGTCCTCGACAAGCAGCGACCGTGAGCTCAAGCAGCCGGTCACTCTCTCTGTAGCTTCACGCAGCAGGTTCAGCTGCAGGCAGAGCAGAGACCCACAGCACTCTGCGTCCAATTGTGCGCAAAGCTGCCGCTGGTCCCGTCAATGCTTACAGAGCAGGATGTAAACAGCATATTTCAAAAGTAAAAACAGAAACAAAGGCATCGGTACTGTTAGCGTTGCTTAGCTTAGCGTAGTCAACAGAGTTAAATCTATCCGACTAGCATGTCATGAGCACCGGTGGGCAAAACAACACACGCTCTCTGTCCGACAGGAGGAGTATGTGCGCACACGTGTCTGTGTGACAGCAGTGGTGAATTATAAACAACCGTGCAGACAGAATTGACATGCTGCTGTGCAAATAAGTAGAGCTGTTCTATAGGAAGGGTTTTCTTAAATGGCTTCTGTTATGATCTGGTGCTATATAGAAAATAAAAAGAAATGAAATTGACTTGATGGTAAATGTTGGATAATTAGGATGTACAATTTATGCTCATCTATGGTGTTACATGTAGAAAAAAACCTCAACATTGTGAACCGAACTGAACCGAAAACCGTGACCGTGATTTGGTGAACCGTTCCACCCCTAATAGATACACTCCATCAAATCTGTACTGTAGGTTTTGAGACATTAGCTTGTGAACCTTTGTGATTTTGACATATTATACTATGCTTCTAACGTCATTTGTCTGCCCACATGTATTTAGGTGTTTCCTGGCACTCTGTATATCCACAGAGACCTTAAATTCTTGGGTGGAAACCTGGTCGTTTATTTTCACAAATACAGATTTTAAAAAAAGGATGAAAACTAGAAACTTCATCCACATCTTGGCCACATCATAAACACTAACATGAGTGTAAACGTGCAGTGTATTACCTGCTACGGCGCTCCACTTTCCTTTGGCAGTGACTCCCGCTGTGGTGGTTTTATGAACAGGAGGATCTTGGACAACTATTCCCTCGCCCATCTCGCTGATCTTGTCCATCACAGCCTGTGGGTAGCTGGATCAGACAACAAAAACAAATCACTACTCAGGAGTAGGCTTGTGCAAAATCATATCGTGTGCAATTGATCGTCAGAAAAACTGTCACCGATTAATATTTGCCACTTATCGATTACGGCGATTAGTGCCTCGTCATGATGACGCATTTTTGTGTGCGACGTACTCTCACCATCACCCGCGCACATGTGAGCCCACAATAACAATAATGGTGGAAGGCAGCGGTGTTCAGTTAGATGATGCGGAGCAGCACGTTCCTAACATAAGTTCAACGTCTGTCACCATAAGCCGGAGCACGAAGAAAGCCGAAGAAAGAGCGACGAGGACACAACGCCGGCTACAGCTGTATATAGTGCAGCGACATGCATTAGGTGAAGTGTGGAGCGTTGGTTGTTGCCATAGTAACTGAATTTTTGCTCGTATCAAATGAATGAACTCCGATCTTTATTTACGGACTCCACAGCAAGATAGGAAACATTACAACAGCGAAGTCTCCTCCAGCAGATATTGGAAAGAATTCCACTCAGCCGAGAATCCGCGGTACGTTTAGTCATCGTGCTGCTTACGACCAAACCAAGCGCTGGAAGATTGTAACGCAGGTTGATTTGCACAGACACACATTTAAATGTGGAACTGTCCGGTTTGTTTATTTGTTTGTTTTTTCTGCTGCTGTTCAACAGTCTGAGTGAAAACATGCACTAGTCTGTGACATATTCCAGCCACAGGTTCATTTGCGCAGACACATTTTTAACTTTAATAATCACTGATGTGACTTTTCTAAACTTATTTGTCTATTTGTCTGTTTAATTTTAATGTCGACATGCTTTGTGACCTTAAGATAAAAACATTTGAAGGACAAAGTTACTTTAAATGTTTGCTTCATTATTATTTTGAAGCAGTTTGTGCCTCAATATTATCAATACATATTTCCATGGCTGGTTGGTGCCTAATCACCAGCTTAGCCTGTTAGAATGAAGTAGTTAACTTGACTGATGATTTGTCGGTATCATGCTAGAACACTGTGCCAATTTAGAGTCAAAAACATGTCGGTGCAACTGTCATCAATTAATCGTCAAATTAATCGTTATTGGCTAAATGCCACAATTAATCGTGATTCATTTTTTTGCCAATATCGCCCAACCCTACTCAGGAGTCCTCATTTCTTAACTTTCTCAAGGTTTTGTTTGGTCCCTGGGTCTGTGTCCTACCTGCAGCCCAGGAAGACGTGATTTGTCCAGACCATGGACAGAGACAGCAGCCTGTCCAAACTGCTGCTGCTGGGGACACCTGGCTTCACTGTGGGGAAAGCCTCCATGTTCCTCAGGATGAACTCTCTCCTGGCACACCACTGCTTGTTGCTCTCACAGTAGCCCCGGAATGTATCCACCCACTGGGACAGCTGCGGGTTCTGGTCCAGGTACTCTGAAACGATGTCCTCTCCGCTCCTCTCCCCCGCCATCCCTGTGTTAAAACATACTACAGGTTATGAGAGCGGAACAGAAAACACAGTCACACCTTTATGTGTGTGTTTAGTATTTGTAACACTTAAGCTAGCTTGTTTCGATCTATTTCAGTGTAACCCTTCACAGAAGACTACGCACGGTGGTGTCCTGTTCTCACTAACCTGTGTGTCTGTTGTCTAATGTTAGTTAAGCTAACTAGTGATTGTTTTTTCAGACTGACAAACTAACAACGTGTAGCACAGTTTATCCGAGTACATTTAACCACACCAGTAAACACACAGCATCAAGCGCAATAATAACAACAATAGCAAAACACTGACTGCGTCAACACTTTGTATTAATTCCGTATTTTATGCGGTAACTACGACATACCAAGCTCTCCTTTGCGATGTGTTGCTAGCTAGCTACATGACCAACTGGTGACGCATGCCTGGTGACTACACCTGTTTCCGGAAGAAACTACATTTCCCATACGATGGGTGAAACAGCTACAGGTAGCTAACATAAGCTTCGTGTTTTACATACCTCTCATGGGTCATTTAAATCCAAAAAGAAGAGTTATGTTTCTCACTTGGCTGTTAGCACGACAACGTAGGTAAGAGTGAAAACGACAGAGGCTAACAGGCTGCTGCTGCTAACAGTTATTCCCATGATGCTTTGCGCGCCTACGCAATCAACCCGCGACAGCTCGGGCGGCGGATGCTCGTTTTGGTGGATGAATGGAAGAATATTAACTATAAACAGAGAGAATATCAGCTTTAATCTGTCAAAATTAGATTAACATGATTCACGAGCTGTTACTGGCGCTGAGTGGATACCCCGGGACGATATTTACATGGAACAAACGAACAGGTTTACAGGTAAACACACTGCAGCTCTTTCACGTATTATTATTTCTGATTAAACATGCTAGCTAAAACTGGTTGCACTTGTATTTATATACAGTAAATATATAATTTAGTCATGTGGTGTTACTGGTAGGCCGCCTGCTGCTAGTATAAGCAGGGTGTGACAAAGTTAGAGTCGCCAAAATCAATTTATTTAGCGTCACAATGAAGCAGCTTAATCAAATAATAGCTTCCAAAACAGATATAGATTTTTCCATATCAAAGTAGAACTACTTATTTTTCATAATAACAGTTTCATGTTTGACTCAGGTGTCCCAGGACCTACCCTTCCTTCACCCCAGTGAGACCAGTGTCCTGAACCGGGTCTGTAAACTGGGCTCCGACTACATCCGCTTTACAGAGTTTATAGAGCAGCACACAGGTCATGTACATCAACAAGTGAGTCCATGGTGCCACAGTTGCATCGTTTATTTCTACTGTTGGTATTTGACCATGTAATTTTCTCTAAATCCCAAGTTTTCTTGGGATTTTTTACATCACTTTTGTTTTATTAATACATTTATTTTAACATGATACTCACACTCTGTTCGTAGGAACATCACACGAGTCAGCCCAACCAGACCGGGCTGCATGGGATTTACTTGCGGGCCTTCTGCACAGGGTTGGACTCCATGCTGCAGCCCTACAGACAGGCCCTGCTGGACCTCGAACAGGAGGTAAACTGAAAATACAGCTGACGACAATGAATGACCACGCCTGTGAAACTGTGATCCTTTAATATGTGTGTGTGTTTCAGTTCCTCGGAGACCCACATCTGACCATATCCCATGTGAACTATAAACTCGACCAGGTAAAGAATAAATAATACCTAAAAAGAAAACATTTTTTAATGAAACACACCAGTTTAACTCTCTGCTTTTTACAATGAAGTTCCAGTTGCTGTTTCCATCTGTGATGGTGGTGGTAGAGACTATAAAATCACAGAAGGTATGGATTTTCTTTCACAGATGATCAATATTTGATATATTAAACACTTCGCTGTCATTTCCAAGTCTACTCTGTATTGGCTTAAACATGATTTTGAGGTCAAAAATTCATTAAATGATCTATTTATACATGTTTGGTAGTCAAACAATGCTCGGAGTAACTACTCCTTTCTGAATGAAGTAAAAACTGACTTTTGTACCTGCTGTAGATCCACGGCTGCCAGATCCTGGAGACTGTGTACAAGCACAGTTGTGGGGGGCTTCCTCCTGTCCGCATGGCCTTAGAAAAGTAAGTCAGCTCTGTTCCACAGTTGTGCTCATGTTGTTGCGGTGAGGCAGCAGAGAATGTAAACTGCACCAAATCCAGCAAGTACCCGCAGTGTATTTTCATTTGCACATTATTTCCCATCATAATTCACATCCCTTTGTCTGTTTTGCAGGATTTTGGCAGTGTGTCATGGCGTGATGTACAAACAGCTAGCAGCCTGGATGTTGCACGGACTGCTGCTGGACCAGAGTGAGGAGTTCTTTGTGAAGCAGGGCCCCAGTGCAGGTGGAGCGGCTGCCAACCAAGAGGAGGAGGAGGAGGACCTGGGACTGGGAGGGCTGAGCGGGAAACAGCTCAGAGAACTGCAGGACCTGGTGAGAACCACAATCAGACACCCCAGCAGAGCTGAGGACATGTTTCTGTAACAAGTCTTAAATGTTTGTATGCAGAGGCTGATTGAAGAGGAGAACATGCTGGCCCCGTCTCTCCAGCAGTTCTCCCTGCGCACAGAGATGCTGCCGTCTTACATTCCCATCCGGGTGGCTGAGAAGATCCTGTTTGTGGGAGAATCCGTCCAGATGTTTGAAAACCACAACCACAGCCCGTCCAGAGCTGGTATGTCTGTCTGTCTCATTGAAGTCCTGCAGTGGTTTTCTTTGTGTCACTAACACACACTGTTGATCTCAGGCTCCATCCTGAAACATCAGGAGGACTTGTTTGCTGTGGAGCTGCACAGACTCAAACAGCAACCTCTTTTCAGCCTGGTGGATTTTGAAAATTTGATTGATCGCATCAGAAGCACCGTGGCAGAGGTGAGATCAGGTGGTGATTCCTTCTTCCTGCTACCAAAAGGAAAGAGAAATCCTGACAATATCTTATTGACTTGCAGCATCTGTGGACGTTGATGGTGGAAGAGGCAGACCTGCTGGAACAGCTCAAGGTGTGTGCTGATCCCGCTTTGTCCTGGATCAATAAGTGGCGAGATGAGCAGTCATGAGTCATTTGTGTGTGTTTTTTCAGATCATTAAGGACTTCTACTTGTTGGGTCGTGGAGAGCTTTACCAGGTTTTCATTGACCTTGCGCAGCACATGCTGAAGACGCCTCCAACAGCCGTCACCGAGCACGGTCAGTAACAGTGTGAATGCACTCCATATACCTAAACAGGTGGGAGTGGAAGGAGCAGGAGTGCAGGAACGACTTCATGGAGTCACAGTAACAGGTACTGCGTTAGAGAAAACCAGCATGTGATACATCTCCACAGATGTAAACGTGGCGTTCCAGCAGGCGGCTCACAAGGTGCTACTTGATGATGACAACCTCCTGCCTCTGCTGCATCTCACTGTGGACTACCAGGGCAAAGACTGCAAAGGTGAGTTCATACTGTGGACGACTTTTCGAAAATTGTTTCCATCTTCTTTGCTTGTTTGGTGCCATCCAGTGGTTTTATAGTTGAACTGCAGCCCTGAATGACAGAAGTGTTGCTGGATGATTATGTGACCATTTGTTGCATGGAGCAGCACTGACTCCTTGTTGTCTGTGTAATTTTTTTTTTTTTTCAGAGGCATTAGGGCCAAGAGATGGAGCCACTCCCCCACAGGACACCTCCCCTCGTGAGGTTCCTCCAACAGGCTGGGCAGCTCTCGGCCTTACCTACAAGGTGCAGTGGCCTCTGCACATCCTCTTCACTCCTGCTGTTCTTGAGAAGTGTGTACATGGTTCCTCCTCAGTACTGCAGTTTTTGTATATTCGTTTTGAGTTGCCTCACCACCCTCTCCTCCTCCTCCATGGTCAGGTACAATGTTGTGTTCAGGTACCTGCTGAGCTTGCGGCGCGTGCAGTCACAGCTGCAGCACTGCTGGGCTCTGCAGATGCAGAGGAAACATCTCAAGTCCAACCAGACGGATGCTGCAAAATGGAGACTGCGCAACCACATGGCGTTCCTGATCGACAACCTGCAGTACTATCTGCAGGTCAGAGTGTGTGTCACGACATATATGATCTGACATTCTAATCCGAAAAAGGGACTTTTCTCAGTATATATTTTTGCTACAAATTGACCATTTAAATGATCAAATTAAATAAAACTAATAGTAATATTTAAGGTATACTGGAAGGACACTGAATGACTTAAAAATCAATGTCACTGGTCTGTGTCTCAGTACGTTTGTCTTTGTGCGAGCTTTATGCATCACACACTGTTTAAATTCTCTCTGACTGAAGCGTCGGCTCGGTTGTCGTCCTGCGTTTGTCTCCAGGTGGATGTCCTGGAGTCTCAGTTCTCTCAGCTACTTCAGCAGATTAACTCTACCAGAGACTTTGAGAGCATCAGACTGGCCCACGACCACTTCCTCAGCAACCTGCTCGCCCAGTCCTTCATCCTCCTGAAGCCCGTATGAATCCGTTAACGTATTCAGTTGCTAATATTCATCACCTGATTTAAAACTAACAAACATCTGTCCTCAGGTGTTCCACTGTCTGAACGAGATCCTGGAGCTTTGTCACAACTTCTGCTCTCTGGTCAGTCAAAGTGTGTCCACGCTGGACGACAGGGGGACCGCTCAGCTGGACATCCTGGTCAAGGTGAAGTCTGACTCTTTGTTTGTCTCATGTTGGAAAGATTTCTTTTGTGGCGCTAACACTGAGAACTTCTAGGGCTTCAGACGGCAGTCGTCGCTGCTGTTTAAAATCCTTTCGAGCGTGAGGAACCATCAGATAAACTCTGACCTGGCTCAGCTGTTACTGCGACTGGACTACAACAAATACTACACCCAGGCTGGAGGCACCCTGGGCAGGTAGGACAGAGAATACCACCACATACCAATAAATTCAGTCTAATCTCAAAATATAAAACTGGTGCAGAAACCTCAGAGAGCTCACCTGAAAGCACATAAATCTTTCTCTTTAGTGTTTAAGAAGAGGACCAACACTCACACTGAACAGAAGAAACTCCCATCAACTCTTTGACATCCTCAGAACACTGTCAGTGCCTGCATCATATCCTCATCTATAACTTCTCACTTCACTCTTGTGGTATCCAGCCATGCACTGAGGCAAACAAACCAGAAAAGAACAGCAAGACAACCTGGAATAAATAACATGTTTCTGCTTGGCTGCAGGCTAACTGTCAACGTGTTACCATGGCTGCAAGGTGAAATACCACAAGAGCTTAATGGGGAAACTGTTGTCTGGTAGATGTGTGAGCTTTCCCCTCTGGCAGTGAGTCAGGGGGCTCTTTGTATAAATTGTAAATATTAATGGATGATCATCATTCTGTGGAGAAAATAAACTAAAAGCTGTTAAAATGAAACAAGGGTCACAATTTATTATTCCATAAAAACAGACATGATAAAGGTATGTACAGCAGAAGCATGCAACAGAACTAATGCTGAACACTGAACTTGGTCGAAGGCATTTCGCACGTGTGGAGTCAAGATTATGATGAAGAGGAGGAAGAGGAGGAGGAGGAGTAGTCGTGGCGGTACTGAGGCTTACTGTGGAAACCCAGGCGCTCCCCGCAGATGAGACTCTGGATAAGCCACTCAGCAGACACCAGCGGGACTTCCTGTGATGTCACAGTTTTCTCTACCAATGGGGGACAGGCATGGTCTGTCACCACAACGTCATACTTGCCGGCAGGAATGTCTGCGGAAAAAACAAACACTCAGTGACAAAGAACAAAGTTTCTACAGCGTGCCTCGTGCTGGGGGGGGGTTCTGTACCGCAGCCGTCCTTTTCTGGCTGGAAGTGCCGGACCGACGATCCTCCACCCATGGTGATGAGCTGGGCCCAAAGCTCCACTGGGTTCTCAAATACCAGCAGGACCCGTAGGGCTTTAAACGGGCTGCACCGGGAGTGCCTGAGGAAAAAGAAAAGACTCAATAAAATCCCACAATCGAGCCTGAAAACTAAGAAAGTAAAAGCTTCAGCTCACCATTCCACTATGGCGTCATTTGGACCCACGCCGGCGGGCAGCAGGTAGTTCCTGTAGTTTAGCAGCTTGTTGTTTTTGCAACAGTCTCGCACCCACATATGGGACACACACGGCACTCCGCTGGCCAAACACTGCAGGTACTTCCTGGTACGGCAGTGCTGGTCTGCAATGAGCAGGCTCTGATAGGCTGCTTTACACTGAAGAGGGAGCAAACGTGGATAAGAAGAGCGAGTCCAGACCCGCATCCGCAAATCCTTTTACACATGCATCTCCACAGCTGGAAAACTGATGTAAGGGGGTAAAACTACAGATCTACAGTGGAGACAAACTGACCTGATGTCCAACAATATGTGTAGCTAAGGCTGAAAGAGCCCAAAATATATCAGTAGACAATCATTTCTAGTCAGGAGTCCCACAGTCTGTTCAGCCTTCAGCTGCTCACCTGTTCTTCATTGAAGTCTGGCAGGATGAAACCTCCACCTGCCTGCAGCTGTGACTCGGTGTATGCTTTGTTATAGGGGCCTGTCTGCACGTAATCTGTACCAACACAAATTGTCCATAATGATAGTATAAGACACAGACTGATCATGATTTAACTTATTACAGCAGGACATCCTGTCTATCATCTGCCTCACCTTCCTCATCGTCACTCGTGAGCTTGTTGGTCAGGCGGTCGCTCTCAGACGAGGCCGTCAGCATGAAGGCGAAGCCCATGAAGAGGGACGAGTTCTGAGGCAGCGGGCCATGAGTCTCTGCCACGTCACAGGACTGTCCGGGCAGGTCTGTGCCGCTGCCGGAGGTGTTGCACACGGCGACCCTCTGAGCTGCGGGCAGAAACACACACACTGTAACTATAAAGGGTTTTTTTCAACTTCCATTGCTGTGAAACTAAATCCTAAGAAAAACACCCGCGTGAAGCACACCATCTATCTGCCCTCCACCTGTGGACCTACACCACGGTAACACACACTATTCATTACCATGTCAGCCTCAGTGGCAGCCGGCAAACAGCAGCAGGATGGGCACAGGCCAGATGGAGGTCAAAAAGTCTTATGCTCAGTACAAAGATCACACATTACTCATTTCATATGAATAAAAACAAAATCGAACACAGTCTAAAAATGAAACATTAACATGATAAAAACATTGAATGTGATGTTTGCTAAAATAATTTTTTCTTAAAATGATTTTAGAGTCAATTATCATTATCAAAAAGTCTAAAAGTGATTCTCAAATGATGCCCGTTACTACAAACTGGCACGACTTCCTTCAGACACAGTCTGAGTTTTCGGGAGAAAGCTCGTCTCCGTACCGGCTCTGGCGCCCGCCCCCCTGCGCCCTCTCTTTGCCGGCATCCGGCTGTCCTCTGATGTCATCAGCTTCCTCTTGCTGGAGGGTCCGGGGGTCCGGGGGCTGCCGGAGGAGCTGCGGTTGGGAGTGTTCTGACCCCCAGGGGTCCCTCTGCGCCTCCTTTTCCCCTCCACCAAGTTATCTGTGGAATATAGTAAGAACACCATCATTTGCATCTGCCGACACAGTACACAATGTGTTCAGATCAGCAGTAGTTTTACCCAGACTGATGTCAGAGGCCTTGGCCAGAGGAATGGAGGGCTCATAGGGTCCGAGGCTGTGCTGCTCCCTCAGCTTGTTTCCCTGCTCCATTGACAAGATGACAGAGGTCCTGTTGTACCACTGCCTCTGTCCCTCCTTCTCCACGCTGTAGAACAGATCCTGGCCCTCCGTTTTATAGCCCTTCACCACACCTGCACACAGGACATCGTCAGAACTTTGGGGTCCACTGGCTATTCTGCAGACTACACAGTGCTGTTTGTAGATGGGCACTAAACCATCTGAGGCTCACCTATGCTGAAGTACTCATCCTCCAGCAGAGCAGTGACCTCAGTCTCCAGTGGGATGGGGTCACACAGGAGGATATCCTTCCCCGCCACCTCACACTCGTAGCCATCGTCAAACCGCAGGCGGAACGTCCCTTCACCGGCGTCTTTGATGATGCGCCCCGAGTAGAAGTAGCCATTGGACGACCACTTGGCCACCACCTGCAGGCCGACGAAGCTGCTCCCGGCCGAGCTCACCTCCTCAGGAGACGACCTGAGGGAGTCAGAGCGGCTGGGGAGCTCGGGGTCCGTGGGGCTGACAGGGAGGCGTGGGGGGAGCATGCGGCTGTAAGGTTCATCTTCTGAGGAAGACTGTGGCTGAGCCGTGAGCCTGTGCAGCGAGCCAGCACCACCCCCCCTTAAAGAAAGAGAAACAGAGTCTGGTTGCACTACAGGTAACATGAAAGGAGCACAGGAACCATTTAATCTGTGTCCACAATCAAAGACACTAGAGACACATTTGCAGCATGTTTACACAGGCAAAAATCCTGCACTCCTCAGCAAAACCAGGACTATAAATGAACTATAATCCTTTTCTGATTATTTGCTGTATAAATCTAGAAGCAAATCAATCACACCTAAAACTGATCATTGTGTGCGGAGTGAAGATATTAGTGAAAAGAGGAAAAGTGTTATTAAAGGTTGGGTGAAGCAGTCTGTCCGTGGTTTTGAGCCTCCGTGAGGACTCACCTGGACGGAGAGGAGCGGGACGGGGGTCGGCCCCTTCTAGCCCTTCCTCTAGGGGACAGCGGGACGAAGGCCCGGGACCCTGGGGTGTCATAGCCTCTGTCCATTGTGACCACTGACCCTGCCCTTTGACCCCTGTGACCCCTCTGATGCCCACCTCCCCTCCTGGGACTGCAGACACACAGAGGGGACGAACGGAGCCAGTCAGGTTGCACAGAAACTGATCTGGGAGCGCTCTCAGAATAAAAAGCACTTCCTCACTGAGGAATGAGGCCCCAGATCAATGCCTGTGACAACATGAACCTGAAACAGGCAGGAATCAGCGAATCACTGAGAAATTAGGGTGTTAGAAGGTCCAGGAAACAGTGACACAGGATTCAGCATGCAGCAAGTAGAGAGCAGAGAGACTGGGGAGAGCGTGAGCAGCAGCGTGGAGGACCAGGCAGTACCTAATGGATTTGGCCCCTCTGCTGAGCGGGATGGCGAAGTCCGGTCTGCCGATGCCGGTGCTGCTGCTCGTTCCTCCAGAGCTGTGCTGCAGGCTGGACGCCTTAGATGACAGAGAGCTGATGTCAGCCAAGTCGCCAGAGGTCACCGAGCTGCTGCCTGTGCGGCACGGGGAGACGTCACCATCCAAGACCTGGCAGTCCACCACTGGCTCCTCGCTCTCCTGGTGACGTCACAAGAGAGCGTAATGAGAAGCGTGCAGATTTCTAACAAGCTGCATACATCCGAGTTAACACAAAGAGCGTTACCTCTGTGACTTTACGATCCACCTCTTTGCCGTCCTCATAGTACACATCGGTGATGATCCGTGTGATGGTGGTCCGCACCTCTTGGATGGTGCGCACATGCCTGCGGTGAGTGGGGACAGTGGTTCTTCTAAAGGATGGAGAGTCCGGTTCCCCCTTTTGAGACAACAATAAATACTTTCAGCTGAACAACATTCACAGTCGAGCTGTTATTGTCTGAACCTCCGTCTCCGTACCCTGCCAGCTGGAGTACGCATCCCCGGGGCATCAAAGCTGGTCTGCTGGGACACAGTTCGCTGACGGAGCTGAGACACACAGAAGAGTTCAACACCAGCAAGACAGACCTCCATATGTCTCATGTGTCTCATTACAGAATTCTGTCTGTAGTGCAGGTGATGAGCACTTAGATAAAAACACTGACAAACCTTGGATGGTGTGGATGTGATGGTGTTGTCGAAGGCCTGCTGAGAAACTGCAGTCCGCCTGATATCTGTGCTATTTGCGGACGGCGGTTCTGGACCTTCAGGCGGCCCTCGGTTCACCTCAGTTGGCTCTGCAGAAGCGGGGGCGTCCTTCTGCTGTGGTGCTGCCGATGGTTCTGGCTGTGATGGCCCCGATTGGCTGTTAGGGAGACTGTTGCATCCGAGTGAGGACGTCTGAGAGCTCCTCAGAGGTGAGGCGAACAGCTCCCCCCTGGAGAGTAGGTGAAAACTGTGTAGAGCATTACGCCATCATGGTCACAGCAACAACCTCTCAAGTGCAATCTCTTTTTTTTTATTTGTTTTTATTTTCTGTCATGTCACTTAGGTGTGATCTCATGTCTTCCTTGGAAGAGTCTGAAAAAGTGCACCATTATCCATGAGCTCTCTCTCAAACAGAAAGCTTTTTAAATCTTTATCAGAAGAGGGAGAGCACAGTAACAGGAATACAACTTTCCACTCCTCATGTCCTGAGAGAATACACACCGACTGCAAAAAATATCATCCATCCCACCCCAGAATCCAGAAGTAGGTCTCACTCTCTCACAGAGACCCACTTCTGTCTATGAAAATACATTACGACAGGAGAGAGCTATTCATACTTTCCCAGGTCAAACAGACATGTGAAGCACCAGCTGATCAAACAGAGCTGAACACATGTACAGGGGAGAAATGACAATTCTGACAAATATCTAACTATTTTTAGGGTCTACATAGTCTCAGAGGATCAGAAGGATATTGTCACATATACCCATGTGAGGACATTGGTTCTTCACCACTCACACATTAGTAATGTAATACCTTAACAGAACACATGTCTGAACTTGGTACTAAAGGAACCCAGAGTGACCCAGATTTCGGAGTCTTGCTTGATAAATGGGGGGCTCTACCAGCAGGCAGAGGGACAGGAGACATAGCAAATGAGTCAAAGCTGCTGGGTTTCCCTTTAAAGCAGAAGGTTTCCAAAACAAAACTGAACAAAAGCTAATCTGCAGGAGACAAACCAGCCGTTTACACCCACCATTCAAACCTTTACTGGCTCCGTGAGATCACTTAACATTCAACAATATGTGCATACCTCACGACTGTGCTGTTGCCTCCAGGCTGACTGTCGTCCTCTGCCTCCTGCTGCCTGTGCACCTGCCTGACCCGGGTGAACACTGAGGGGCTGCTGGGAAAAACACATCAAACAAAGACTTTCATCTCAACACATGCTCAAAAATCCCAACTTCATACAACAGGTGACAATGTTTTACTCAAAAGCTTGAAAGAGGGCAATTGGATATGCTGGAGAGGATTTTTCAGCGCTCTCTAGTGGACAAATTGCGAAATTGAAGAAATTAATTCAATGGGACATTCATCAAGGTTACCTGGTTACAGACTTGGATACAGTCGTAACCTTGACAACAGATCCATCCTCCTCTGACAGCGTCGGCTCTGGAGGACAGAAATGTACGAGAGAAAGAGAGAGAGGGTGATAAGGGCGTACGTCTCCATGGATACCGTAGATGCTGCATCGGACATCAGCTCTTACTCTGCAGGCTGAAGGGCTCTGAGCTGCCCTCTTCGACGGGGGTCACGAGCTTCATCCTCAGACTCAGCTTCCCATCTCCCTTTTCTGTCACATCCTCTCTGCTCTGCCCAGATATGATGTCACTGGCGGCTATCACCACATCCGCAGAAACGTCCGCCACCACGTCGGACTTCTCGGAAAAGGAGCTGATCTCTGGATACAAAAACAAGTCGCAAATTATGTTTCGATATGTGTCTGTGAACACTCTTCATCATCCAGGTCATGTCATATCCAAGAGACTAACTGGACTCAATGCTGAGTTCACATGCCTCGATGTTAAAGTTTTGGAAGTGTGTTGATATTTGATAAACAGATCTTTTTTTGGAAAATTAACCCACCAATGGGAGTGCTGTGTCTCAGTGACTGCTTCAGCTGGTTGATGAGAGGGGGCGTGGCACCGTCAGCGGGACCAATCAGCTCACCTTCTTTTGGAAGAGTGAAGTGGAAGGAAATTTCTGTTGCAGAAACACAAAGTAGGATTATTTCTGCTTTTATGATGTGAAACAGTGAAACACTGCTGATTGTGTCTGTTCTTACCTCCTGAGCTGTCGCTCAGGCTCTTGTCTCTGAGGCCCTCTGGCTCACGTCCTGGTCTCTCAGTCTGTGACAGCCTTTTGGGAGCCTCCTCTTTCGCCTGTGATTCGTGGCCGTTGGTGGAGACTGACTCTTTGACTCTGGTTGGCTGGGAGCTGTTAGGCTGTCTGTCTATAACAACGATGATGCTGTCACTCTCCTCCTCCTCTTCCTCCTCCTCCATGGGTTCAGGAGACAGCAGCTGGCTCTGAGAGAGAACTAGAGCCACTCCTGAGGCTTCCCCTGTGGTCCCCTCCTCATCCTCCTCCTCCTCCTCTTCCATCACCATGTCCTCGTCCTTCTCTTCCACCTTATCTTCAGCTGTCTGGCTGTTACCAGTTGCTCCTTGTAGCTGTGACAGTGACCCCACAGGTGGACTCTTTGCAGCTACAGAGCTCTTCAGCACATCCGCAGCAGATATCTGAGAGAGCACAGACTGTGAGGGCAGGCTGCCGGGCGGGGAGTTGGACGGAGTCTCCTGCACACAGCTGTTAACAGTCACATCAGAGGACTCAAACTTTGGTTGAGAGCAGGACACCTCATCAGCAGTCGTCTTTACATTCACATTTTGTACATTCACAGCAGTCCCTGCTTTTCTGTGGCTGTCAGAGTCAATCTTGGCTTCCTCGCCGTGGCGTTTTAGTGTTTCAGCAGAGGTTGTAGCTTTGGAACTGGTGGCGTCTTGTGACTCTGAGGGGAGGGCCTTGTTCTCGCTCTTCGGATTACGACACACAGTCACAGAGTCACTGGTGTCGACACCAAGCGGCACATCCACCTCATCTATCTGAGTGGCCTGGCTGTCCTCCTCTATCTGGTCTGAGGTCTGCTGTGCATGTGGGTCACTGCTCTCCGTATTCACAGAGAGCTGCAAAGGCAAACTGAACAGAGCCGACTCCAGGCGCTGAGACTGCGACTCACAAGGCAACGACGCAGGCTTCCGATCAGACTGCTGCGGTGCCTCCTGGCTCTGTGTTGGGACAAAGACATCCTGAGAAAACAGATAGAGAACACTGAAAACTCATGAACACACAACACATTTATAGGAAAAAATATGGTAAATGACAAATAAACAGGCAACATCCTGTCCTCTGTTGGATGAGGATGATGGAGGATTATTAAGACATCACTCGAGCTCTGTGAAACTGCAGCTTTCTCTGTTTTCTGGTATTTTATGGTCTCAACATTTAATCAATTAAAGTGGTGCTAACATGTTCATCAATTAGGACAAAAACCTGTAAAACGACAAGAAGAATGAGGTACATACATGAGAGAACTCTGGCTGCGAGGGTACCGAAAGAGTTCGCTCCAACACAAAACCAGGGGAGTTCTGGGATACAGGAGTCGAGGCGGATGGCTGTGGCTTAGAGGCGGCCTCAGTTTCCATCGGCTCTTCCTTCTGTGACACTCTGTCATCTGGGGGTAGTGAAGTATCCATCGGTTCATCAGCACCTGACAACATAAAGAATGACATCTCTGCTCAGCCTTTTGAATTCAGCTTCTTCACCGTATGAAGCTCAAAACAACCCAGCGTGTGAAATCTGTTACCGTGTTCATTCTCTGGTCCGGTTGGGGTGCTTGGGATGATTAAAGAGTTCTGGGTGAAGTTGTCTGGGGTGGGTGCAACATAATCAACAGAATTCCTAGAAAAAAATGAACAGACACGCAACATCACGTCATTTTCTGCGCTGCGTTTATGTGGCCATGTGAGACTAACAGCAGCAGCGTGACTCACTGGGACAGACTCTCTTGCACCAGTGTCCCCTGTCCAGACAGGTGCAGCAGTCGTAGGGTTTGGGCCGGTGTGGAGGTGGGTCGGCCTGGCTGCTCTGGCTCAGATACTGTGCTGTCAACTGCAGCGCCTGAAAGCAACACAGACGTAACAGATCAATTGTGAATTTATTTCCTTTCACTGCAATCTGGCGTTGGAAAATTCTGCATGAACGTACCTGACTTGTCAGCATCAAACAGGTCCTCCTGTGAGGACGGGATCTCACAGTCCTGCTGCTCCTGCAGAACAGAAGTCTGAAGGTTCTGCGAGTGCAGCAGAACCTGGACACTCAGCTTCCTGCCAGACTGACCGAGAGACTCCGAGGAGCTGCTGGAGCTCACCTCAGACCTGGAGGGAGACAATGGAAGAAAGATTTATCACCAGACTTTACGCAGTCCAGCTGAATGTATGTAGACTTAAAAACACAACATGGGGCTGTACCTCGCTGCTTTGCTGTCCTGACTCTCTGCAGTCCTACAGCTGATGTTCTTCTCTGCTGAAG
Source organism: Parambassis ranga (assembly GCF_900634625.1). Lineage (NCBI taxonomy): Eukaryota > Metazoa > Chordata > Actinopteri > Ambassidae > Parambassis > Parambassis ranga. Next base: position 2,297,933 of record NC_041024.1, on the reverse strand, counting down.
ATGGAAAGAAGGACACATTCAACCTTTACTACACCCAGCTGCCATGCAGCACCAAATACATACACGTGCCTACAGCCAGCATTACAGTACAGGGCGAAGCAGGAGTGGCTCTGATCCTTGATACCTAATCTCTGTCTTTCGCTGTCTGGTTGAGGCACGACGTCTTCGTCCTGGCTGTTCATCCCCTCGCCTCGCAGATCCTGACTCTGAGAAAGCTCAAGGAAACCAAACTGGGATTCCCCTGAAGCACACAAACACGCTTGCTGTTACACATTCTGGAACGGTCTACTCTTCTTAAAACAGAGACAATGCTACAGGCTGCCTACCCTCAGACTGCACGCAGTTTGTCGTAGAGTCGGCTCCAGAATCCATTTCAGCATCCACAGACACACACCTGAAATATGAGGTGAGAACTCTTCATCACTGTCTGACACAGAGCATCATCAATCTGCAAAGACATGCCTGGGCCACACTCACTTTCTCTGCTTTGGAGGATTACAGATGTTTAAAACTTGACTCTCCTCCTGGAATTCTGAAGTAGTGTTGGTCGTTTCAAGAATGTCTGAGAAAGGAAAGGAGACATGGGTTAAATATTTTTTAAATCCTGAAGCGGTACGTTAACGTGTGACTGGGTTGACACTGACCGGGTTGAGCCTGGGAGTTGCTATCTGACTGGCTGTCAGTCTGAGAGCACCGGCTTCCTAAAGGTGAGGATATCAGTTCCTGGACAGAGACACAAACTGGGTTACTTTCCCAAAACATAGAAAATAAACCAAACTGATTAATTGTTGTCAAATGATTAGTCACAAAACAAGGCTATAAGTATCTCCAGACACATGTACCAAGGAGTAAATGTAAGCTTAAATCAATCAAGCAATTTATCTTGGCTGATTACTCACCTAACAATAAACAGCAATACTTTAACACAGGCTGCTCTCCTGCAGGATAAACATTACTTTGAGTACCTCAGAACATTGATTTGATGGTTGTTATGGTTGACTGCAGGACTTTCACCTGCACTTGTTGCCACTCTACTGTGGTACAGTCGTCTTGCATCTTACCAGGACCGGGCTGCGGGCGGTGGGCTGCAGGCTGGACAGGCGCCGGGCCAGCAGAGCTCGGTAGCTGCTATCGGGGTCGTCCTCCAGTGCAACGCTGTCCGGCTGAGAATCTTCCACGATCAGACACGGGTTCTCGGGCTGAGGCAGGCTGGAGTCCAGGTCACTTCCACCGGGATCCATGAGGTCACAGGCCGAGGACAGGAGACGAGCTGCCGATAGCTGGCTCAACAGCAGGGAAACAGCGCATGCAGCCGGTTATTGTTACCTGGAATTAGCCGGTGCTAGCATGTTAGCTAAAAGTTTAGAGGCTAACAAGATAACACTTCCGCACAACAACAACAACAACGCGTGCTGCTGTCCAGAGAGAGTCCGTCAGCTCCGAGGGAACCTCATCACACAGCTGGATGGCTACCCTTATTGATAACCCGATAAAACTATCGATTCATGTGTTTACTTTCGTAGCCATCGACTGTTTTCTACACAAACACACACACCCCCCTCTGCCTTCCTCGCGGTAAAACTTGCCAGAAGCGATCTCATTGGTCCGACAGGTGTAGTGACGTCACGCAGGAGCGATTGGTTTTATGGTTTCAGGACGTTAAAAGAGTAGAGGCGGGAGGGAGGGGATACCTGACTGTTTATCTGCTTTAAAGTATCCTAAAACCCAACGGATACACGTTTTTAAGAGGTATAAAATATATAATCTGATGATTTCTAACAAGGATAATTAGCTATATTGACCAAATAAACTATTAAACTATTCTCTTGGCACCAAACATGTTTACTACATGTGTAAATAAATATAAATATGTGTAATTTTATCATGTAGTATGAGTCTGTTTCAGTTTGTAATGTTTAATAAGTTGATTTTAGTAAAAGGCATTAACTTGTCATGTTGACTATAAGGATGCTTCAAGGTTTTCTGTGTCATTCTGTGCAGTTTCACACCCTCTGATGATAAAGTGCATATAAAGACAGAAATCTGGGCCATTCTGTCCCAGGGTGGGATCTCTGAGACCTTCACGGGTCCTCATGGGGCCTTCCCGGACTCCAGCAAAATGGGATGTAGGCTGACTTTTTCACTAGATTTCACTAAGACTCACTGAGTCTATCTTCCTGTGTGTGGTGTTTCTGTTTGTGTATCCCTTCTGCCTGTGTGTTGTGAGCACAGCAGACATTATTCTGTCTGTGTGGGTGTTTAAATAAAATCACAAAAAGCAGAGGTCAGCATGCTCTAATGACTCTTTCAACCTCGTGACGTCTGCTGGCAGAGCTGAGAATTAATGGAGGGAGCTTCAGATATTCACGACTGTCATCATCATCATCATTTGACAACCTCTGTTTCCATGGAGACACCACATTCTCCAGTAACAGCGCAGACTAAGCTGTAATGTAGGTGATCACAGAGGGGGGTACAAACACCCATAATGTGACTGAGAGCGGCAGAGAAGTGTGCTCACAAAAATGAACCACATCTGGTCTGAAGTTGGTCAGAAGCCGCATCCTGTCTCCTCTGAAGGATGCTCTGCATCAGCTGACTCTGAGAGGCGGCAAAAGGTCACAAGTCTCCATTCAGCATCATTATTTTGATGCACTTTTTATGCAGAGGTGTGTGTGTGTGTGTGTGTGCTGCTGAAGGTGTTTCCTGTCAGGCCTGAGCTCTGGTTTCCAGGAAAGCAGCATGGGTACTGACCGGCATTTCAATATGGACACACTGAAGTGGAGCCATCCAGGCTGGAAACAGTGCAATAAAGAATAATCTGCTCAATGTGTGCAGCCTGCAGTGGTTGAAATGAAACGACGAGGGGGGGATCATTCCCATCCTGCTGGATGCTGGATGGATAAGGATGGGCATCAGCCTCCTCCTGCCGCCAACCTTCACCGCAAAGTTCAGCGTTACGTCGTCATTTCTGCAGGTCGGGCTGACACCCACACTAAGAAATGCGCAGCCACAACCCAAAATGTCTAATCTGAGCCAAACCTCTGCTGGAGCCGGCACACACACACACACACACACACACACACACACACACACACACACACACACACACACACACTGGAAGCTGCTACGTCCTCTCAACATATAGAAGATTTTTCTCCTAATTAAAGAATCAAAGAGCCTTTTCTTACCTTTGTGATCAATAGGTCCACTGATCCCGGGCTGTTCTATTCGTTCCACCGTCCCGCTGGTTGCAATAATAACGCGTCCAGCATCGCTCGGTCCTGCCGTGCCTCTGTTTTGCTGAGAGAGTCGGGGTGTGGGATACACACACACGCATGGCACGTAAAGATGCAAGGGCATTTTTTAATGTAGGTACCATGCTCAGCTCTGGAGGCACACACGGCAGCAGCAGGAGGCTCATTTACAAAATATGAAAAGAATATTTTAATTTATTTATAATGGTTTTATGTGGTTTTATTTATTCTTTAGAATGAAATAGAAATGATTGTTGTCAAATCAAAAATTACTTTAGATTAAATTATTCCAAACGATCAGTAATAATAATAATAATAATAATAATAATAATAAACAAATAAATAAACAAATAGTAAAATGATGATACTTTAATCATTTCAACTGAATTAAATATAAATATTTATGTTTGTGCTGCTTGTAAAAAATGAGTTTTTGTCATGTTTTACTCCAGTTACTGTACTGAGTCATGGCTGTGAGACCCAACATGTTAATTTACTTTTAATTCAGGGCTGGTGGTACATTCAGGGGCGTGGAATCATTATATTTTTGGACTTTTCTTGACCTTTTAATCATCATTTTCCTTAGTATTATCTCTTTTTGGCAATTTAACAAAAACCTTAATCATCTTTACCCTGAACTATCTCCACAGTTTTTCCAAAATCAATGACTATAATTATAACCAGTGTAATTAGCATTAAGATCATTTTAAAATTACTCCAACATTATATAAGGAATTAAATGTGCTCTTGTAGTGCCCTTTCTTGACAGCAGAGGGCAGTAGAGGCCCTGGACAGGCTGACACTGCTGACTCACTCCTGATCAGAGACTTACACTCACAGAAGAAGAGTCAAATTAACCCCCACAGTGATCCATCACCGGAGCAGGAGAGGTCCCTGCCCGCCAGCTCACAGCCACACCTGCAACGAAGAAAACAGACTCTTCTTATTTCCCCTTAAAGCTCAGTGCTGTTCTTTAAATCTATTCAGTCTTTGTGTTGCATTGATTTCATTTGGACTTCTAGTCATGCAGGAGAGAGCGGAGGCATCGAGTTACAACCTCACAGGAGAAAACAGCCTGCATGTCACTAACAGCACTGAATGAGATGGAGATGAGAGGGTCACGGAGAAGGGATGGATGGTCGGTCGGTGGTGGGAGAGGATGTGCACTGACTTTCTCTCAGACTTGAGGCAAAGCCGCCCTGCATGTCTTCCGATGAGTCCAGTCACCTTTTGTTTTAGGTTCTTTTTACTGTTAGGACCAAAACCTGAAATCTTGTTTGTTCTTTCGGAGCTTCGTTGCAGCCTGATTCTTTGATGATTTTTGTGTAATCACAAGAAATCTTATACAGTTTAACTGTTAAATATGGAACCAGGAAGTGATTAGCTTAGCTTAGCATTAATTAATCTGGCTCTGTCCTCTGATCACTCCTCCTAACTCACTGCATATGAATCATTTGTCTCAGTTGGTGTCATATTATTATTCAGCAGAAAATCCTTTTAGCATCACTTCCCATCGTGCAGGGGACTGCAGCATCCTGTCAGGTGACAGGAAGTCTGGTAAAAGCTGACAAAAAGTTGGCATCAGACATAGAACCTTCACCAAGGATCCCTCTCTGGTTCCTGCACAACATGTAAACTACATGTGCAAGTTATTTCCACACAACTTCACAGGGGCCCTGAAGCAGCAGATGTCCCTCTGTGGGATCTATGATACAGAAGAACAGCACAGCACAGACTGGCAGCACCATGAGCATCATGGCTGTTAGATTGACGACCTTCTCCACCACGTATGAGCAGCTCCTGTGCTGCAGGAGCTCAATATTCAGATGTACCCGGCCTAAAATAACAGTTTCTCTGTGGTGACTGCCAGGCTTTGTTGTCAGTTTGTTGCTCTCTGCAGAGATAAAGTGCTGTTTTGTTCATGACGGGAACAAAGACACGTCAGTTTAGTAATCAAAGCACATTGCCTGGTACATGCAGTGACACTGATATAAATAGAACCTTTGTGTCGTCCCACAAACGTCTCGTTTCCAGCCACTTTCTGTCTGGAAGTGTAAAAACAACACTGCTACAGGTGAGTAAACTCAGCAAACCCCTGAAATTAAGGAGTCTGTCACAGTCTCATGAATATTTTCATGCATTTTAAACAAAGTTTCTGTAGAAATGACATTCATAGTTCATATAACAGGCCTCTCTTTCACATCAGTAGTGAGTGTGCTTCATATGTCAAATATATGAAATATGATTATCACTCATTCTCATATGCCTCTCCTCCTTCTGCCCAATGATGTGCTGTGACATCAAATAGCCACATAACCTGCCATCCAATCAGACGTCCACCACGCCCGGCTCTCCTCCCACCCCCCCCATCCTGCACCGTCATGGTGCCTGCTCCTGGATGCAGTTGTCATGGAGATGGAAAAGGGCTCAGCGTCCACTAGTGGCACTGTTACCATGGAAATCCCCGTCGCCGCAGCTGCCTCGGCGGAGCGGGCAGAGCCGGAGGAGTGTGTTCAGCACTTCCACGGACAGCGCCGCGCCGGACCTGCATTCCAGCACAGAGACCATCGCATGCTGATCGTGATCGGAGAGATTTCCACAGGACATCACCTGGAAGCAGCCAGGAAGCAGATCACACAAGGTAAGTCGGCTGAGGCGGTGATCCGGCTGAGAGGTGACCCGGGAAACTGTAGAATGTAAAGATGCATTCCTTCAGTTTCTGTTAAGTTAGAGTAAAAGTTTTGATTTTAAAACTTCACTACAAGCACAATAAAATACACAGAATGACAACTGATCAATAGATGTGATGTATAAATCAAGGATGCACAGTCATTTAGGTGACTGTTGATTGACTATAAGGACAAACATGGACAGCCGCCATCACGGGGATTTGGTGCCCTCCATCCTCTGGTCATTGTCCACGGACAGACCAGTAAATGTTTTCTAACCTGGGTTCTGTATTTTGCCTTGTTTCTGTATTGATCACACACATTAATCGTGTTTTTTTTTGTGTGTGTCAGGTTTGCGATCCTGGACCGTCGATCTGTCTGTTTGTGACCTGAATAAGGAGCTGCAGCTGTTTGAGACCAGACACACCGCTCAGTTCTCCTCAGAGGTCAAAGGTCAGTCTGTGGTCACTTCCTTTTTAATGTGTGTGTGTGTGACAGTCTGGTTGTGTGTTTGTGTGGCATGTTTGCACCAGTTTTTATCTCTTTTTGTATCACTGGAGGGGTTCAGCGTGTGTTTGACCGCATCACTGCTCTGCATCTCTTGCACTGGAGGGTGTGAGGGTGGAGGCCGTATTGATCAGGCTCTCATATGCAGACTGCATGTCACAGAGGAAATCAATGAGAGAGCGAGTACTACCTGCTCACAGGAAAATCAGATCAGGCCGGTGGATGGAGCCGGTGTTAGAGGGCGTCAGACCAGGACGTCTGTGCTGAGAAGTCTTCAGCTAAACTCAGCTAAACTGAGGAGTGAGTTTTAAAAAGGCTGTTCTTGGTGTGCATCCTGTCCTCCCACACAGGGATTTTGGCTGGTAGTGTTATGTAAAGACTACAAATATCTACATCCGTCTGAACACACAGGAGGCTTCCTCCAGCTCCATCGAACTCCCTTTGGTTTAATCACTCCTGCACAGAGCATGGCTGCCTGTTAAAACATGGTCGTCCTCCATGAGAGTAAATAAAGCTGGATGTGCTAAAGCAGTGAAATGTCCCTTTAGAGAAAAGTGACAGGTTTAAGGTGGTTGTAATGGAAAGAATATTTCATTATTGGACTCCTGAGAGGTTAGCCTAGCTTAGCATGAAGTCCAGAAGCAGCAGGGAAACTGCTTATCATGGTCTGTCCAAAGCTGCTTTTAACCCCTCATACAAACAGTTAATCTCATGTGGTGTTGGCGTTACATTATAATATCGGAGATAACCATAGCGTCACTTGTCTGTGCTGCACAGGCAGATTCCTGCCAGCTGAGGTGAGGTAATGGTGGATCGAATAAATGAGTCACAGAACTTTTTTTTTTTTTTATTAGCAGCCATATTGGCTCTCTGGACTTGTTTTTGCTGTGGTTTCCATGGCACTGGTAGGAGAAGCTATGTCCTCTTTCAGAGCTGAAGTAGCTCCAGATGTGGAGCACATGTGAGACTTAACTATATCACTATAACGGTCATCGTATGTCCCGTTTAAAATTTGTCTTTCATCAGTTTCAGCAGCACCTTTAGATTTACATACAAACTAAACTACTGTACACTCTGTCACATAATTTACGACATCAGAAGAGAAATTTCTCCCAGTTCATGTGGTGATGGGTTCATCTACAATATCGTTTCTTGCCTGAGCCGACAGCGGAGGGAGGAACAGCATCGAATCTGGTTGTCACGGTGACAGGACCCAGCAGCATTCTGTCCAACAGAGATTTCAAGGCTCAAGCTCATTTATTTGTCATTCGACAACATGTTAAAAACATGGAGGAAGGAAAACTGTTTCCAGCTATAGAACTTATAAAACAGAAAATAATCATAAATAAACAAACATGTTAGGATATTATTATTATTATTATTATTAAATAATAAGAACAAGCAGCACCTTGAATAGGTGGGAATGGGACAGTTTGTGGAGTACAAAGTGCAGCAAGTTAGACAGATTTATTTCTATACCTTGTCAGTTGACTGCCTCCTCTATTTGAACAGGAGTGCTGGTTGTCATGGTGTTTGATGTTTGAACAGTGTTTCTACAGTGGAGGAAGTTTAGCATCAGAAACATGTCCCCCACCATCTCTGAGACCTGTTCCTGACAGCCAGGGGTGCATCAGCCTCTGTGCTGCGTGTTTTCATACAACTGCTGCTGAGTGAATTTTAGATGCAGACAGTATCCCTGTGCTGACTGGGCTTGAACATTAATAGCTAAGTGATGCTCCTCAGATCGGCCCAGCCCTGCTTGGTGATGTCACGTGACGTCACGGTGTCACTGTCAGCGTGCATGAATTCTCACACTCCTGTTAACACAGACGATGTTTTCCTCCTGGACCAGCACGGTTCCTGTTTCACCACCTCTCAGATCAAACAGCCATCAGAATGGATTCCAGTTTCCCTTCATGAATAATTCAGCAGCGTCCACTGATTATTGGATTCTGATAGAGAACAATAGTCGCCATGCTTCACCCTGTTATCTCCTCACGTGCTGCTCCTCTCCGGTCTGATGAGATGCTTGCTGAGTGAAGCTCAGTGCTTCCAGAGACAATCATCTGCTCAGCTGTGAGATGCACAATGTTACTTCTGTTCATCTCCTGTTGGAAAATTAACTCTTCCTCTGCTGGGACCAGCCTCATATCTATACATGTTCACACCATTGTCTGTATTAAGACGAGTATGACGCGGCTCCGCCACATTACTTCCTCTTTTTCCAGCCAACCAAACACGAACATATAGAAAGAATGATCATCGGAATGATTAAAACTAGCGAACAAGCCATAAACCATCCTTTGAAGAAGCAGGGTTTATACTGCAGCCAGCCTCCAGGGGGCGATCAACATGTTTTGGCCTCACACCTTAAAACAAAAGGCTGCAGGATTCCTCATGTTTATGGTTAATATCACCAATCATTTTTATTTATTAAGTAAAACATATCAGCTTCCACTGAATGCTAGCATGCTACACCTTGCACCTGCTAACCAGCACCTAGCATAGCACTGCAGCTGTCAGCTCCAAGCATTGCTTACAGTGTTATACACTTGCTGCCTGATTTGAAAGAGAAATAACAGGAACGTGTTTTTTTTTTTACACACATTGTAAGCAGATTTCTCTGAAGCGCAGCCTAAATGTGCAGCATGCAGGACAGCACAGATGCTACTGATCGTATCGATCTCTCGGCTTTTGTCATTGATGTTGCTGTTTTAAAACTGCTCGCCCTGCCTGAAAGCTGATCCGGCTACAGTCACTGCAGTGTAAACGCTCATGCAGAGATGTGTGCAGCAGCCTAAAGCCGACACACTGAGTCCTCAGAGGATCACAACACAGACGTGTGTCCCTCAAGTCACATTGACTTCTCCAGAAAATGAAAGGTCCAGCCTTCACACTGTGCCAGCTGCATGTCCCCTGACAGTCTGTGAAAGGATGCCTGTGCAGAGGTAATTTAATATGGAGTTCATCTTCATAGATCCACTCTGCACTCCATTCTGCTTTTTTCATATCACAGTTTGTTAAAATCCTCCTCCTCCAGCCCCCCTTTGTCTTCTCCTTAGCTTAATAATTAGCTGCATTATCTCAGCATCTCCATCAGAATTCTTATTTATAATCATAAAAATACAGGTAGCTGCAAAGATGCTGATGTTCTCCATCATCTCCGTTCATGTGACCTTGTGAGCAGGTGAAAATCGACTGATTCTGGTGGCCACACATAGGGATGAGGACCCGTTTGTGAACGCAGAGCAACCTTCAGGACTGAAAAATGAAGCCAATGAGGAAGTGTCAAAACCGACTGTTCCCATGGCAGAAACCAGTCTCCAGCAGTGTCTAAAGATGATGGCTGGCACAAACCCACAGCTGCCATTAGCCTCACTAATAGTTGACCTTTATTATCAATGCATTTTGTCATTGATGTGTAAGAATTTGTTGGATAAAACCACATCAACAACCTGGTGATTCATTTTATAAGGATTATGAGTTTAGTAATATAACACCAGTATTATTGCTGTGTAGTATCAATATCAGTGACCAGAAGAGGTGTAGTGACGAAGATATACAGTGTGAGTCGATGTGTGTGTGTGTGTGTGCGGCCCCCACTGAGCTTTACCTCCCACCTTTATTGACCGCCCCTCCCCTGAGGGCCCTCTGGTGCCACTGAGCTTTGTTTACCAGCGATCAGTTTGCACTGCAAGGTCCACTGAGTCTTTATTAATTGCACTGTGTGGGCGACAGCTGCATTCATGGAGACTATTACTGCCATCCTCCTCCTCCTCTTCCTCCTCCTCTCCTGGGATGAAAGCGAGATCTTTCATGTTGCCAGACTGTCCCTGCACCTCATCAGTCAATCAGGAAGCAGTGTGAGCAGAGGAGAGGCTGAGACACTAATGGACACGCAGTGATGGATGCTCTGATTACCTGTGTGTCATATCCATTTCACGGTGACGTAAGACACTCCACAGCGTCGATACTGCTCCCCTCCCCTCTGTTTAAGGAACTAAAAGGCCACGAAGGGTTTTTAAAAATGGAGGTCTGGAGTTTCAGGTGATGATAATAAAGAGCTTTTGTATAATTCATCAATCAATCACTTTTTACTGACAGCTGTGGTTAGTTTATGGATCAATAGTAACTACTGAACCCCATCATTAGACTGGACAGTGTACTGTGAGATAGGAGAGAACGGAGGCTGAAAAATTATTTACACAAAAATCCCATCTGATTCTATTTTCGGTAAATACAGTATTGATTATATATCAGAACTAGGCTGCAAAAAGACAAAAGCTATTTCCACTTTCTTGCAGCCAATGCTAATATTACCCCATTCTGATTGGTCAGTTCAGATTAGGACTGATGGTGACAGGAGATCCTGCCTCAATATATATATATCTCTATATAGAGACGTCCACCTGCTGCTGCAGGGTGGATGTGTCCAGTAAAAATGGAGGATGCTGTGAAGTAGCTTGTGGTGACATTATAGAAGTTAGTTAGCTACTTTAAGCTTTTTCTTCTTGGACCTCTTGTTTAGATACTGCATTTCCCAGAATGCCCTTCAGCTCTAAACAATGAAGGAAGCTGACAGCCTTATAGTTCACTCGAGACCCAATCAGAGCTTCATCCCTGCGTGCTGCCATGTTTAGGTCTGATGTTTGGGTTTTGAATTGAACGGACTCTTAGACTCTTCTGCTCCATAGCTGCATTGTGTTTCTTTTTTTATTATCAGGAACTGATGAGACATAGGGAGGCAGAGCAGGGCCTGCAGGCAGGCACATGAAGGCAAAGCTTGAGGGTGCTGCCTGTCCTTCTGCACATATGCCACCCATCAGGGAGGTCGCTGCCATCTTGGCTGCCTAAAAGGGGCTGAAGTCTGGAGGGAAACACTAGCAGCTCACCAGCACTCACTGACAGGAGGGTGGTGTTTACTTGTGCATCCAAGAAAGCTGGAAATATTATTCTGTGCTACATTTAAATGTAAGAAAGTGAAAGAAAAACACAGGTACTACTGGCAAAGTGACTTGAAACGAATGGTAAGCGTAGTGTGGTGCGATAAAGAGCCTCTGTTTATGCTGCCTTTGCTCTCAAATGTGGTTCATTTGGGGACTTAAGGCTGCAGCGTGGATTTAAAACTGAAATTTATTCTGATCCTGGGAGGCATAAATCAAGCTTAGGAGAACTCTTTAACTCACAAGGTTTATCCTCTGGGAGTCATGAACGCCTGTGAATGATCTGCAATCTGGACGAAAGCGGATCAACAGGTTAGTGTTTCGATTTTGATTTGTCACAAAAAGGGATGAACTGACAGCAGAAGCCATTAGCTCCTTTGTGTCTGAGCTCGTCGGCCATGATGACTGTGCACTCCTCCACCAGCTGTGCATTAGTATTCCAGGCACAGAGGAGGAGGAGCTGAGGTATTGAGCGGTGGAGGAGTCGGCCCTGCAAACACGCTGTGACACATTTTCCTGAAAGGTAAATACAGAATCAGAGAGCAGCTACGAAAACCTCTCCGAGCATCACCGTCGTCACAAAGAAACCGACCTTCCACGTGGAGGAGGACATTCTCACTGATCAATTTTCCAATGTGACCTTTGCACGTCAGCCTGGTTGTTTCATCCCACAGCTCTGAGCAGCTGAACTGTGAACCAGGGGGCCTAATCCGCTCACATGTCCACAGAGACCGACATGAAGTTTCTCAGAGGAGCAGTCAAAGTATGAAAATATGAGGGGCGGCTGTAACCAGACTCCACAGATACAGAATGACTTCCCTCCCCCTGCCTGCTGATACAGAAATTGATTAGCGCCTCGGTTCACTTACTTTAAGTCAAATCATCAATAAGAGCCAAACCAGTGAAGCACAAAGAATCGGAGGAAGCCTGCTTTAAAAGTCCGAGCTGGCATGTTCCCACCTTATTACCATCAACACACTCGGTTGTTTAGTTTGACTCACACACACATCACACATCACCCTGCTGCCAACACCAGAACATCAAAGGCGTATCAATCCACCGCTGAAAACAGTCCCTAACAAAAGCCACAAAACTCCACTAATAACATCAAAATGCTGAGTTGGAAAGTGTATTTGAGTCAAAACAGAACATCAGACAGCAGTGGAGGATGTTTGGGGCTGTGGGGTTTGAACAGCCTGTTTGAAGCCTGCGCCTCAGGCAGCGTGGCCTTTTGGATCTGCAGCTGAAGGTTCACACTCTACACATCACATCACAACATCTCATGAATTTTTTCTTTTAATTTTGAGAATATCCTTTTGAATTAATAAATAGTAATTAATTACTTTTTTCCTCATAGATTTTTTTCCCCAGAAATTTGTGTATTTTTGTGTTTTCCCCATAATCTCATAAAAAAGTTGACCTAAATAACTAAGAGTGTCCACAGACTTGGAACTAGGGCTGGGCGATATTGCCTGAAATCAAAACCGTGATTAATTGACGCTTTGTCCTCGATCATCGGTTATAATGCCGGCGCCAAAAGCTGTGTGCGTGCATGTGTGTGTCGGGACGCCGACGTTTGAAACCCGCGACCTGTTGCTCCCAAGCCACTGACAATCCCCCTGCGCCACAAAACACACGATTAATCCCCACGCATTGCATTGCAGCGGTTACTGGGCATAAATGTTGGTTTCGATATATTTTCAGTTAATTAACCAGCCCTACTTTGAACTAAATACAATTCAGACCTACTAAATACATCGTTGTAAAGTTGGATAACAAAAAGTGACAGTGAAGCCAAAATGTCTCCATCACTCCTACTGTACTTGTACACTCTGTGTGTTTTTGTCACTGACCCCCGGCCTGTGACTGCAGGCGGCGTCCATATTAGACTTGTGAGACACTGACGTCCCCACACACCCAGAGGCTGAGGCGGGTGTTCACAGAGCGACAGCGGGCCGGAGCTGACAGCACAGCCTGAGATGACCGATGGCTGAGCAGCGTTAATAACGACCCCTCACACACTCGCAGGTAGCCGTGGCTTCATCTGCAGTCCTCCCACGTACCCCAGCCGCAATACTGGCAGGAGACAAGCGGTGGAAAACGGCCGACTAAACAATATTTACAAAGTGATGGTGAGGCAGATGCATCATGAGTGGCTGTAATACAATTCTGCAGTGTCAGCAGGTGTACTTCCTGTGTGTGACAGCTGCATTACTAGATTATTAACCCACTCACAGCTCATGTAATATCACTCTTTTTCTGTATAATCTGTCCCTTCGTAATGCTGCTGGGATGATTTTCCATGCAACAGAGCTCACGCTCCACAAGCGGTGAGCAGTTTCTCTATTGATTTCCACCAGAGGGGGGGCATACAGCAAATAAGAACCCGACCTGACCTCCAATCTGTGTCCCCGTCAGTGATCTAATGAGTAGTTAAAATTAGACACGCCCCTAAAAACTGTTTCCTGGTGTGTTGACTGCGGGTGCAGTTTTTTTGGAGACTGTGTGCTGATTAATAATTCAGCAGCCATTATTGATCTGCCCCTCGGCTACAGGTCTGCTGCTCTGGAGCCGTTTAACCTGACAGCACACACAGAGTGACACACACACAGTGACACACAACGTCTGAGCATGAGCTGCCGTTTACTTTGGACAGGTTTGAATATGATGAAGGATGACATCACTTCATCTTTAGCTTTTTGATGAATCTCTTCTTTTAAAAGACAGATTTTGAACTGCTCTGTGAAAGAAGAGTGTGTGTCCGGATATTGGCGGTGTCCTTGTGGTTGGTGGAGGACGAATACGATGCCTTGCCAGCTAAGTAGAGGCTGAGCTATTAGATTTTTCTACAGTGCAGTATTTCACATATTTTAACATATATGTGTAGGTGTTATCTTTATGTTTTGGTGGTGACAGTACAATGTGTCAGTGGATAAAAACCCTTCTGGGATTGCCATTTTTGGCTACCGTGGCAACAGGCCCCGCCCCCAGTAAACACAGAACTATGCACATGTGTCCGTTTTCACGTTTTCCTGGTGAGGACGGGCTGTTTGCCACCACATGTGTACATTAGTCATTTGTTTTGTACCACACTGTTCAGTCTGAGAAAACACTACAACCTGCGGCTGCCCTTTAAATGAACTGCCTCACACACATCACGGTAGAGCCGTGGCGGTAATACTCAACAAACCATCTATAAGTACAAACACTGTAGAACCATGTGACCTTGCCCTGCTGTTTGCACGTGTGTCCTCTGTGATAGGTGTGTGTGTGTGTGTAAGAATGATGTCAGGAGGTGGAGGAGGGAGGAGAGCGGGTCTGGAACAGCTGAGAAAAGCAGCTTGTCTGGAGAGAAGGGCGCGGCATGCCGGCCATCCGAGCTGCACGGCCAACAGCTGTCTGACATTTAGAGGAGACTGTGGGTCGGTGTGGATGCTGTTTTTATTAAACCCTCCACATTAACACTACAGCTCAGAGGGAACATGCTTTCTAAAGGCTGTCAGGTCGTCGCATCTCCATCTCTGTGAGCTGTTTCTGCATCATTTTCACGGCCGGACTAAACATCTGTCTGGACATCTGAACCTATGCTATCCACCTCTCTGCATTAGCATCAGTCAGTGTGTGTGATATGACTCATTTACAGTGAGTCAAATCTATTTTAGTTTGTGTCTGTCCCGCCCAGCAGCTGCTGTTTGACTCACAGCTGTTTGAAAAGTCCCCTGAATAGACGATCAGTAAATGATAACATGCCACTGGGCCTGCGTTTGTTCAGATACTTCAGCCGTTTTATTTTGAAAAGAGGGTCACGACTATCTAAGATCTAATATTTTTGCCTCAAAATTATTTCTCATAAAATGATTCATCTTCATCTTCATCACTATTAATATCAGACTCACATCATGGTTCGGTCACATATATGAAAGATTTTCACTTCACATCATCCAACGGAAGCATGCGAACAGTCAGATGTGTGCCTAAAATGCTAAACATTAGCTTTCAGTTTTCTTTAAGTAACTGATTCGTTAAAGGTTCTTGTGAGCTGTGGCTGC
The DNA here is from genome assembly GCF_900634625.1 of Parambassis ranga. Classification (NCBI taxonomy): domain Eukaryota; kingdom Metazoa; phylum Chordata; class Actinopteri; family Ambassidae; genus Parambassis; species Parambassis ranga. The sequence continues at coordinate 2,282,508 of NC_041024.1, read as the reverse complement.
ATGCCAAACTCCGTGAGCTAATCTCACAGTAAACCTCATGACAGATTACACAAAAAAAGATCAATTTCGTGGTTGGGGTCTGCAGCTCTGAGCACCTTCTGCAGGGGGAAGGGAGTTCTCTGTTCTCGCGGAGTATGGATCCAGCTTTATCCTCTTTTAGCTCTCTGTACTCGTTGTTAGCTGTTAGCTTCAGTGTTTGCAACTTTGCACAGTAACATCAGTTTTTTTCTGAATATTCTGTGCATGACCCTCAAAATTTTAATTACATTATGTTTCACAACAAACTAACATGGTCGGTGTTCTGTAAGAGGATTAAACTATGTACTCGCAAGTCTGTATGGAGGCTCGTAATGAGAGACAGCAGCCATGTCTCATCATCCATCCCCACCCAAAACAAACCTGTAAATAAAAACACACAAATATAAATATCCACTAACTCAAACTACTTCCTGCCTGTTGCTTCTGGTTTTTTCTGATTCACGTGAATGTTGCTGGGAAACTGCTTTGTACGACAAGTCCCTGAATGCAGCATGAGCCACCAGCTAGCAGGGTGTAGGTGTTGTGAAGAGGACCAGGCCGATCCTGCCTTCATCCTCATCCTCATCCGCAGCAGCAGCAGCATCCCCGCCCCTCTCTCTCTCTGCTTCATCCACACACACACACACACACACACACACACACACACACACACACACACACACACACACACTGAAGGACGGTACGACACCTTAGCAGCGCTGAACTGTCCTCACATCCCGCGGGGGAGACGTGTGTGTGTGTGGATGTTTGCTGGAGGCTTCACGCTGCATCCACCGCGATGGTTATAGCGGCTGAATAGACGCGTAAAATCCGGCGCAGGGTGCTTTGGACGGGAGGCTGCGCCGCTGAGGCTCGGCTCGGCTCGGCTCGGCTCGGCTTGTTTTATAACAGCGCATCGTTGTAATCTGCATGCAGAGGAATCTGACTGACTGAGAGGCGTTCATTCTGACAGTGAGAGGATCCGCGGGACAGTGGACCACATACAGAGTGAGTAGAACCGATCATCTGCATCCATAGCTGCTCTTTTCAGCTCATTAGCATAGGGTGTATTTTTGGTCACAATCTGGCAGCAGGATTACAGGAATATAAAAGGGCATGTTGTGGATTACAGCCTCTAAACAGGTCATTGTAATGTTCAACTATATATATTTTCACATATTTCTAAAGGGTTTCAATGATATTTGTGCAGTTCAAGCCACTAAAGTTGCAAGAAAATAAGAAAACATATTAATATACAACACTTTATGATTAAAAACTAAGAAGCTAAATCCACACTGAGGCGATGACATGTGTCCTCTCTGTATGTTGTGGCTTATTTAACAATTTCTCTGTGAGCTTCAGGCCTTCCTCCTCCTCCTCCTCCTCCTCTCTCAGTGTAAACAGCCTGCCTGACTCATGTTCCTCTTTCTACACTTCATGCTCATTTGTCAGTGCACGAGCTGCTCTCCATTCACTCCACTGAATTTGGGTGACCTGATTTTTCTGTAAGGTGGGAAAAGGAAAAAAAATCCTCCTCTGACCTGAAGGCAGCAGCTGAGGCTCGGGTCAGCAGCCAGGCCGCAGCACCAATTTATATGCTGAGAGACGTGGATTAGATTTATGCAACAAACCAGACAAAAAAAGGAGTGAAAATAGAACACACAGACGGACTGACAGCTGTTTTAATCCGGAGACACACACAGAGGAGGGTGTGTGAGTTATTTACACAAGGAGAAAGGGTTAAAGTATTTCATTAAACTGCATTTAAATGTGATACATGGAGTTTTATCACTGCAGTTTTATCATTATTTAAAGCTACAGTGCAAACCTTCCACTCCCCCTTCTGGTGCAAACACCAATAACACCCATGTAAACATGACATTAATCACACTACAGATACTACCGGTATTTTTGTCCAGATACATATATATTTATTAAACCCAATAGTGCCTAAACCCTCCTAAAGTGTCTCGGTATCATTCAAGAGTGAGGAGGAAACATCAGAATCTCCACCAACATGGCCGTCGCCATGACACCTTCACACCTTCCCTGTGTCTTCCTGCAGGCAGCGAATCAGCAGCTAATAACTTCTAATTGTTTTGCAATACAATACATCCCTTTGGACATTCAAATGTAAATATTTGCAGGATTTTATTTGGTTTTCTACATTTTCAGCTTGACGGCTGCTAGTCAAAAAACCTATAGACTGGCGCTATTGATCAGATTGATTGAAGAGATGGTGAAAAATCAATTGAAGAAATGAACCAGGACAAAACAAGTTGTCGCCTTCCAAAGAAACCAATCTATCAAAGCCCCATCTGCACTTTAGGGTTAAAACTACATCACCTTGTGGAGCTACATGTGGTCTGCTGTCCTGCAGCTTTAACTGTGACCGTCTTTGAAACGTCCTTGAGCTGCTTTTCACACAGACTGAGCAGGAGGACAGAGCAGCTCTTCACTCTGTGTTCATCTCAGTGTATCATTACATTCCCCTGTACACACACACACACACACACACACACACACACACACACACACACACACACACACACAGCCGGGTAGTATCTCCCATATAGCCTCAGGGTGGGTGAGGCAGAGTGCTGAGCTCAGCACGATGAGGCAGGGTGTGGAATAACAGGGAGAGCCACTGGTGCTGGTGTGTGTGATGGAGGTGTGGTCTGGGCTGGTGTTACATTCACTCCACCACTGTGAGTGTTGAAAGCAGGATAGGCGCCTCAGCTGAGTGCTGTTTAAAGACTATCTATCTATACATCCATCCATCCATCCAACCAACCAACCAACCAACATCAAGTAGATGATTTTGGTTGAAAGCGATAACATAGAAAACCCACAAAAACTTAGGGGTTAAATTAAGTAAAAAAAGGACAAAATGGAAATGGAAATCTGTCAGAAGAACATAACAGAGCTAATATGTAAGTAATCAGAAGGAAAGGTGTGTAACTTCCATTTGTTTAGGTCAGAGAGAATCAGTCTGTCCCGTCCGGGAAAACAACAACAATGGTCTCTCATTAAAGTAGCTGGTGTTTTTGTAGCTGTGTGCCCTCATCACCATGTGTTTATTATTGTGAAAGCATCTGTATTACCGAACCAGATCTGATACTGATTCTGATAGTCAGCTCACAGACTTTATTACAGCCCGGCTGATGCTGAATGTTTGAGTTTTGATTGGAGTGATTATAACTCTCTTTTATGAAGAGGCAGATATAAACACATCACACTCCTTACACATCCTAAATTAATTAGGATGTGCTGCTGTTTGCAGATGATATGTACACGTTGGCTTTATCGAACCGCGACCTCCAGCTCTCAGTGGAGTTTGAAGTGGCAGGGATGAGAATCAGCATCTCGGACTATGACACAGATCTGGTCTGTTGTGGCAAATGGAAAGCTGAGCCAAAAGGGCGGCCGGACTCTCACTTAGACAAAGGGTGAGGAGCTCGGTCATCCGGGAGGAGGTCGGAGTTGCTGCTCCTCCATGTTGAGAAGAGCGAGCTTAGACCTCCTGGGCGACTCTTTAGTGAGGTGTTGTCCAACAGGACGGAGACTCCGGGGCAGACCCTGGACATGATGGAGTAACTATAACCAGTATATCCCCACTAACAATTGGTCAATGGCATATTTTCTTTACTCTACTAGTTACAGTTAGAGGTTAGGTTGAAATCCTGGCTTGTCCTAAAACACATGATGAGGCGTCCTGAGAGCTGTCAGCATGCAGTGACGAGATAAGATTGAGGAACTGATGACATTTATTGAAATTCTTCTTGCTCCCTCTCCAGCTGGATGTTGTAAAGATTAAATGTGGTTTGCTATCAGCTTTTACATGAGAACAGCTCAGCGTGAGCTTCATTAACAAACCAACATGAAACCTAACAATAAACTCTACCCGGCTGTGTCTGGCTGTCTGCTTCAGGGCTTCAAACCAGAGCAGCATGAAGCTTCTCTAAAAGAAGTGAAGCAAAAAACAAGCAGAGCAGGTTGTGAATCTATCTACTACTATAACGTCTGTTTATAGGCGTTTGTCAGGACACTCAATGCTGCTCATTTACATAAAGTAACCAGACTTCATGCAGGCCTCCAGCTTGATGTCTGGCCTCTCAAAATGCAACACGATTGTACTAGAACGCTCAACATGACTGGTTACACAGACGATAAGTGGGGTAGCCCAAGTGGAAGCAGAAAACGTGCACTCTGATGTTATGTACTGTACACCGTGAACATGTTAATATGGAAGTCTGTGGGCATGGACTCACTTTTGGTGCCGCCACCAAGTGGACACCTTAGAAACTGCAGTTTCAAGCAGGAGCAATACTTACAGTTCTGTAAGCACAGATGCTGCTGCTGCTTCTTGATTGGATCAGTTGTAGCTATTCTATCTCCCCATCAGACTGTACAGAGAACAGACACAGCACTGTAACTACAGGGAATGAAATATTAAAGTAAATCATGACTCAAAGGGACAGCGAGTCCTAACACAGCGCTGCAGTCTGCATGTCCTCAGAGGGCCATAACATGCAGCTGATTGAATCTGCTGCTGTCGGATGCAGTTTTCAGGTGAGCCCCGAGGGAAATAATCACAGAGCTAAATTAGAGCCTGCGGCGCAGCAGCAGCAGCAGCTCCTGCGATATTAAGAGACTGTGTGGCTGCTGGAGCTCACAGGTCTCATACTGTAGCAGTTCAAACGTACTGTATATGATTCATACAACAGAATACGGTCCCAGAACCCCCTCGTTATTTACAGGTTAATAACTGTTCTTGGTCCTGAGCAGCGGCTGCTGTGGTCAGAAAATAAAACACAGCCCCAGTTCATTAGTTTAGAAATATGGCTCATTTAGAAGCTGTAGTCAAATAGCCAATAAAATAAATTATTATGGTTTATCAGTGTCTTCCAGAACCTCCTGTTACTGCTGGCGTCCTACATGTGTAGGTCAGGCATCAGCAACCTATAAAATGGAATCGCACTTCTTGGAATGTCCACTTGAGGGAATCAATCCCCTTAGATCTGCTTAAAATGTCCAACTTAACAGAGGAAATAAACATGTTTACAGCCTGGTAATAGTAAGTTCCTGCTCTCTCTCTGCTCATATCTGGATAAACCTAGAGATGAACTTGAGTACTGCGGTGACCAGAGTCACCACACCGAGCTATAAAACCGACGGGTCCATCTGTAAGGCCCCGTTCACACTGGAGAAAGTCATTCCAGCTAGAGTAGGATTGAGCCCAGACAGCCTTTAAGCTGGATGCCTTCAGACCTATTTTCAAATCTGGCTAGGACACACTTGTGTCCGCACTCAATCCGGCTTCATCCAGCATGTTTGCTGTCCTCCAAACCACTAGGTGGCGCCTCATAATATACAGAGTCCGTTCAGGCCGTGGTAGGACCGCATGTGCACATGCGTCATGCGGCTTTTTGTCCCTTGTCGCGCCCCGTGAACCGGAAGTAGCATGTCGCTAACTGGAAGTAGTGTGTCGCTAACCGGAAGTATCACGTCGCTAGCCGGATTCGCTAGCCACAGTTGCGTTCACACCTGAGCCACATTTGAGCCAACTGAAATCAAACTGGATACAGCCGGATTCGAGGTGTTCACACTCAGAAAAAAAACATCTGGATTGATCTGCTAATTCCGCTTTAGCCACATTTATTTCCCCAGTGTGAACGGGGTATAAGCTAGCAATGTTATGTTTGGTCAATAAATGAACAGGTATTGTGAGGTGGTGCCAACACTGAACCACCAGGTTTCTTCTTTAATTGTAAAATATGGCTTCAATCATCATGTTGGCTTTATAATTATCACATATAACACACATGTATAAATACTTCATTCTGATTGGTCAGTCATGGCACTTTGTGGTCTACTGTTTCATGTAATGTCAACATTTTGTGTAATAATATTGATTTATTCACAACGAAGCCACGCAACAAGACGGATAGTGTGCAGCAAAGATTATAGTGAATTTAACCTGTCTTCATTTACATAACATTTTATAGCACCTAATCTCCGCAGCTCAGTGGCCTCTTTTTGTCAGCTGACAGGGTTTTGTCTGAAGCTTCTCTCCCAGTTGTTTCACTTTGTAAAATAAGACGAAGAAACGCTTCTCTCTGCACTTTAGAACACTCTGAGCAAGATGTCTGAGAGTGAGTAGGTGTTTACATCCCACACACTCCTTGCCTCTGTGCATGATGGGAAATCATGCTCCTGCTGCTGCTGCTGGGATGGCAGCGGCACACTTTCTGCCAACTCACTGCCCGTCAGAGGCATCGGCTTCATCACGCGCTGAGACGCCAGCTGAGGCAGAGCGAGATGTCAGCCGTGTGTTTATTTGTTTAAGTAGACCGTGGCCCATATATGTCACTCTGTGTGACTCCACATGGCATGATTCTCCCACTGCCTGACCACAGAGGTTAAAAATAATCAGGAGAACGTTGCCTGTGGTGCACCAGCGTTTCCACTGCTGATACACAGAAAAGATGAGCCACTAAAGACCCTCACTGCTGCCGAAGCTCTCAGGAACAAACCAATTAAATGCTGCCCGCGTTATCTGGCAGGTCGCTGCTCATCCAGCCGTCGGCTGGTGGCGGCTTGTGTTAATAACTTTGAACAGCAGGATGATAAATGATGCCGTCCCTTCATAAGAAAAGCAATAAGTTGGCCTCGTTATGACTGGTCAGAGTCGCATCAAGAGTATAATGGAGTGGAGTTACTGGCACAGTTTTATCAAGCTGCAATTATTAGTACATAAAAAGTGGTGATTACTGTTTGTTAGAGCAACATAATCAGTTTATAATGTTCATGCAGGAGAGCTGCTCTGTTTAGAAAAACTGACTTCATGACTTTCGTTTAGCAGTTAAATACCATGACGTTTGCACCCCATGAAAAACCCAGACGGTCCCAAAGCATCGCATACTGTACAGAAAAGGTCACAATTTGCCTTCTGACTGACCGTGAAACTGTGGCAGTCGCTTTTTGTCACTTCAAATTGACTGAGATAACAGCTTAAAAGCAAAGTAACTGCACTCAGTTTCAGTTTCCTGAAGATGTTCTGTCGCTCCACAGAGTGGCATCATCAGTCCTGCTCATTGACTCTGCTCAGAAGAACAGAAAACTACGCTATAAGTCCTGTTTAGACGTAAACATGACCTATGTCAATGAGAGCCTTGTAACCATGGTAACGAGACCCAGACAATGATGCTGTAATTTAATTTACAACCCTAACCAAACATAAAAAAAGCAAAAGGAAACAGTGAAAAAGGAAAAACTTTAATGCACATGATGGGACTCGAACCCGAGTCTCCTAGTTGAGAGTCAAACTTTGGTTCTAAAAATCTGGAAGACAACATATTTCTGCCCCCTGCGTGGTTGTGACTGTGTTCTAGCCAGGAAGCTAATGGGCAGCCATCTTTGTTGTGATCAGGAAAGCTAGGATGCAGTGAAAGCTAGAAGCTTTTAAAGAGGGGATTATAAAATTCAGAGCCAACATTTTCAGTCCCTGTAGCTACACTTGGGCTTTGCCTATGACCTGATACCAAATCTGGTAATCATTCCAAACCCTCTCTTGAAAGGCTAATGCAGCTGCAGCCCTGGCTGTCTGATGAATGTTTTCAGTTGTCTTCTACAATACAGTGCACACATAAAATGTGTCTTTGTTCATAACATCCTCTGCACCTGGGCTGTTGGAAAGGCAGTGAGGTACAAGCGGCAGCCCCCTGAACTCACCATGAAACAGCAGGTTTCAAAGCCTAAACTGAAAAATGTTTACACCAATACTACATGTAGTGATAAAAGAGCCATTAAACTACAGAGCGACTGCTTCCTCTATGCAACCCTGCAGCCATTTTCCCCCCACAAAGCCAAGAAGGCAGACAGCAGCTGACAGTTTTACTACAGTGCTCCGTCCTCCCACAGTTAATCCTCCATTATTATAGCGGGGTATTCAGCTTGATAAGAGGCACGAGCCACAGAGGCCCACACTGCATTTGTTTCCATGATAACAGTCTGGATGAAGTGTGGGCACACAAGTGGCTTCAGAGGAGATTGTCCTTGGACGCGTTAATAACTAGAAATAAGAGCGGGCCGGTTAATAAGCTTCTCAGACATGCAGGGCGTTTATGTGATGGGTCACGTCTGCTTTTTGTTTCATCCTCCACTCCAAAGGACACACACAACTCAGCGCTGAATGAAATGTGCTCATAGCATCAGAATCCTGTCAGACATCTGAGCTGTCAATACACATAATGACTATTATGTGCCTTACATGTTTTCAGCTTCATCTTTAGCATCAATTGATGATGAACCCTTTTGACAATTAGGAAAAAATTGCAGATTCTTAGTTGGCTTTCTGTCCATGCTGGTGTCCATACAACAGTATCACTGCACAGAAAGCAGCATCCATCCACCCAGAGCAACAGACATCCACCTCAGGTCAGATAAACATGGTACAATAGTTACGTTGGGACCTCTTCGTCCTGATTTTAGACTCTGGAGTTGGACCTACCTGTTCTGCAGTCTTGTGTTTGATGATGCGCCGGTCAGGGAACCAGTCTGGTCCACTTTGTAGTTCAGATTTGTCCTCTGCTGGTGTAGAGTGATGATGTTAGAGGCCTTAAAAAAGACAATAATAATTAAATAATAAGTTCAAGTTGAAACATTACTTTTATATCCGTTTTTGTTATTAAAGAATATACATATATATACAGAGATGTATGATTCTATAAATATTTATAGATATAAATATAAAATAAAATGCTTTATAAATGAATATTCTAAACGTCTATTCATTAAAATACATTCTATAAATAAAAACATTTAAAAATGTTCTTAGCTTTTTTTTTTTTTTTTTAAGTCAACCAATGTCTGTATAAATAGATTTAACTGTTTACACTAGATTTGTAAAATAAATATTTAAGAGAAAAACAAAGATTTCATTTATCATATCACGCTCATGACACGCTCTGTCATCCTGGAGCGGCCTCAAGCCACAATGCTTCAAATAACACTCACATTTCCAACACAACTCTCAGCCTACATTTGTTAATGTTGTGTTTTCTCACCTTTGAAACTGACCAGCAGCTGAAAAACGTCTCAAATATTTCATTTATCTGATCATGTCCAACAGTAAAAGTCTGTTTACAGACTCTGCAGCTATTTTATTAACCCAATTAATGCTATATCAGGAAAACACCGTAACAGTTTGGACACACACAGACACACTGTGTGTTGTTGACTGTGAACAAACACAGCTGCCTATGGTAAGCAGTTACTCACAGCCAATCAGCTGGCACTTTTTTCACACTGCCTCTGGTGATTTGGATTACAGATTTACAAAGTGCTGAAATGTGGAGCCAAATGTTTGGTGGCTGGCAGCAGAAAAGCACCAACTGCTGGTCACTTTCTTCCATATAAATACAAGCTTTGTGTTTCTGATTAATCAACCTCACAATGTCAATATTTGCTGCAGTGCTCATTAATTCATTGAAAATGCAACGTCCATGTTGTAAAACAGTAAATACAGCCACCAGTTCCAGTCTGCAGCTGAGCAAATGCAGATTATACACTGCTTCAGAGAAGAGTGAAGAGTAATTTAGGAGGGAACAAATGTATTCTCTGAGCTAACAACACAAATTATTTAAAAAAAGAATCAATTGTTATTAATATGTGAAGAAAACCGTAATTTATGATATAAGCATAGACTCAACCCTGGGAAGTTATCGGAAATGAGTCACAACGAATCTACTTTTAAAGAAAACTATACTCTCTGACAACGAAGTCACATGTTTGCTGAAGAATGCAGGGAATGAACCACGGTGTGTCTGTAAACTGCTGATGCATTCTTCCAGTCACCAGCATAATGTTAATCTGACCCAACATGTAACCTCTGAGGCCACGTTATTGGCTCCCTGATATCTCAAATGTATTTTCACCCCCCGCCGCCCTTCCCTTTTCTCCCAACTCAATCACATTTTCAGGCAGGAGGAACATCTTTCCTGCTAAAAATAGACTGTCCTGGTGAGGCGCCTGCTTGCTTATTAAGTGGCTGCTGCCACTTCTCGCCTTTGCCTCCTGTTCTAAGTGATGCAGCGTGCATACTCTCATGCAGCTTCCCCTCCCTCTCACAGAAATGCTGCAATGCGTCTCCCGCAGCCAAGACTGGGTCAGTGTTACTCGGCTAGCAGCAGCAGCAGCCAGTGAACCGTCCCCATAGCAACAACCAATGAGACTTGTGGCTGAGGATTATAATTTTGTGTTACTGTTATGATTGTGTAGCAGAAAAGGGCATATTTGCAGGATTAAAGCCCCTCATGTGGCTTCAGTTGGTGAAATGAGGAGGTAACCGTGCAGAGGACAGGACGAGGCGGGGCTCAAGATGTTCCTGCACAGGCATGTGTTTGTGTCATTGTGTTCATAAACACAGCAAATTATTCTAGTAACACACAGCAGTGTCAGATTTCACCTGGATTACAGATTACCATACAGTTTTATGAAATGATTAAAGTTCCCTAAACCCAACACCAAAGTTGCAAAAACTGTAGTTCCTCAAGTGTCCAAAAAAGGTTTGAACAAAATTGGTTCGTTTTTTTTTTTTAGCAATTGTTCTCATTGTTTCTGTAATGACCGTGGACAAGGTAACGGCGGAAGGCAAAGCAAAGTCCGGAAGTCCAAAATCCTCAATCCAAAACAGGTAGCCTTCTGTTCAGGTAACAGCAGCACCGACAAGTGAATACGAGACTAGAAAATTACCGTCAAAAAAGAGGCTAAGGTACCAAAAGTGGCACGAAGGAACAGGAGACACAAATAGAACAGGGCTGGAAAGTAATGCACATAAGGTATACAGGCTGAGCAGAGAGATTAGTTTCTCTCCTGCAACTGCGGGTCAGTCATTTGACGGGGTTGTGTTTGGGTTTCCTGTAGGCCAGCGAATCCTCCAGTATCAGAGTGATGTCCTAGAGACAGTGGTGCTGGTGAACCCATCAGAGGAGACAGCTGTTTCAGAGGTAAGCCACATCCGAACAAAACACCCACATAATGATGGAGTATCATGCTGAAGCATGTGTGCTGATTTTATTTGTAATTCAGAATGTTCACTTCTTCTGTTCTTCTTTCCAAATCTTTATTTGTGCCTTTACAAAGCACCAGCTGTAGACCAACAGAAAACTCCACAATAAGCATTTAATGCTTCAAGTCACTAGAACAGTTCAGTGACTTATGATTAAATTAAAGTTTTAAATCCCCAAATGAACAGACTTCTGCCCCTTTTCTAGGTAAAAATAGTTCAAACAATCTTTTTTGGTGGTGTAAAGACAAAGACTCTTACAGATAAATTTAGATTGGTACGTTTATATTTGGTCTACTTGAATCTGAGGTGTTCTTCAAACAGAATGTTGAACCTTCTGACACTGTGTGTTTGTTAAATGTATAATTAAAAGGTTATTCTGTCTCATACCCAGACGCACTCTCTCATCACCGACTCTGCTGCAAACAAACTGCTAGTTCTGAGCGGTCAGAGCTCTGAACAAGGAGGTGACATCTTACTGCAAAGTGGGGCCTTCACCTGGCAGCACTTCTCCGACATTATTTCCAACCCTCAAGTAAGCCGAGCCCGCTTTCACTACGAATACCTTGTCCCTCCCGTGTATAGACTGGCCACTGACTTAGGTTCCCTGTGTTGTAGGTGACTGAAGTCCTGTCCAGAGCCTCTTCAGAGCAGCCATCTAGGCTTACTGTTTCCTGTCAAGGAGACGGGGGCTGGAGCTCCCTGGGTCAACACCAGGAGCAGCAGCCACTCCAAAATATTCTGGAATACCGCCTGAACCCTGAACCTCACCTCCCCGACATGGACGGCGTCACAGAGTTCACAGAGTATGTCTCAGAGACAGTGGATGTACCGTCACCTTTTGACCTCCTGGAGCCCCCGACCTCCGGAGGGTTTTTGAAGCTGTCCAAACCCTGCTGCTACATTTTCCCTGGAGGCAGGGGAGACTCTGCTCTGTTTGCTGTGAACGGTTTCAACATCCTGGTGGATGGAGGGTCCGATCGGAAGTCCTGCTTCTGGAAGCTGGTTCGACACCTAGACCGGATTGACTCTGTTCTACTCACCCATATTGGGGCAGACAACCTTCCTGGCATCAATGGTTTGTTCCAGAGGAAGATTGCTGAGCAGGAGGAAGAGCGGAATCAAGGATCTGGCTCCAGCAGCAATGGTGACTGGATGAAGAACCTGATCTCCCCTGAGCTCGGGATTGTGTTTTTCAATGTCCCAGAGAAGCTAAGGATGCCTGAGTCTACACTAAAAGTGAAGCGAAGCATTGAGGAAGCATCTCTGACACTGCAGTACCTCAACAAGCTGGGCATCACCCCAGAGCCTCTTCACAGGGTAGTCAGCAACACCATTGAACCTATCACACTGTTCCACAAACTTGGTGTGGGAAAGTTAGACATGTACATCCTAAACCCTGTAAAAGAAAGCAAAGAGATGCAGTTTCTAATGCAGAAATGGGCTGGAAACAGCAAAGCCAAGACAGGGATAATGATGGCAAATGGAAAGGAAGGAGAAATATCTGTCCCTTATTTGACTTCAGTCACTGCCCTCATCGTTTGGATTCCACACCGTCCAACAGAAAAGATAGTCCGCGTGCTGTTCCCAGGAAACGCACCACAGAATAAAATCTTTGAAGGTCTGGAGAAACTCAAACACCTGGATTACCTACGATACCCAGTGGCTACCCAGAAAGACATATCAGCAGGCGCACCACCTCCCATCATAAAACAAACTAAAATGAGATCAAGAACGGACAGCAAAGAGAGTCTGAAGTCTTCACCTAAACCCCACTCCAAGTCATCTAAGAAAGAAGCAGGCGGGCTGGAGGAAGAGTCAAAAAGTGACGCCACTAAAGAGAATAAAGCAGAAAAGAAAGAAGAGAAGAAACTCAAAAGTGAAAGTCTGAAAGCCACCAAACAACAGAAAAATATAGAGGTGGCACCTGGTGTGGGCAAGACAGAGAAGAAGAAGGTATCCAAGGAAAAGACAGTCAAGAAAGAGAAAGTATCTAAGATGGATGAAAAGAAAGACAAAGAGAAAAAAGAGATTAAGAAAGAGAAAGTGAAGAAAGATGACAATATAAGAAAAGAAGAGAAGAAAGACAGTAAAGCCAAGGAGGACAAAAAGAAGGACCCGAGCAAACCTGAGCTGAGAAAAATTACCAAACCTGACCTGAAGCCACTGACGCCCGAAGTAAGAAAAACCCTGCACAAGGCCAAGACCCAAGCTAAACCCAAAACCGACAAAAACAAAGCCGTTAAAGAGGAAGCAAATGATAAAAAGCCAGTTCCAAAGAACATTCCAGAAGAGGTTGCAGCTGCAGCCCTGGCTGACAGGTCCATCGTGTCTTCGCCGGAGGACCTCACTGAAGACTTTGAGGCTCTAAAACATGAGGAGCTGTCCAAACTTAGGATAGAGCCCATCCAGAACGTGGTGACGCCAGGCAAATCAGCCTACACAGACACTAAAGTTTCTTCACCAGTTTTTCCCGATGAGAAAATCTTGCCCCCAGCCGCTGAGGCAGAATCTGCTTCACCCAAATCACCCATCAAACAGGAAGACAAGGGCGCATCAGATCAGGTCGCAGCAACACAAAAGAAAGACACAAGTGATGCTTTTGACAAGAAGTATGAAGAGGAGAAAATGGAGAAATATGACAAATACTCTGTAAAGGACAGCATAAAAGACAGATCAAAGAAGAGTGACAGCTCCGAGGAGGAGGGTGATGTTATTGAAAAAGCTGAACTTGAAGGAACAGAAGATGACGAAGTCCTGAAATACAAAACAGAGGAGGTGAAAAAGGAAAAAATTGGAAAGGAGTGGGACACCAAGCCAACTGAGCAAAAACCGTTTTCAACCGCAGCTCTGTCTGGACAAACAGTCGCAGCCTCTGCCTCTGAGCAGTTCTCTTTCATCCAAGATGAGACCATTCCTGCTTACTCCGAGACTGAACAAACCATCTCTGATGAGGAGATCCATGAGGAGACGGAGGATAGGATCCCACAGCTGCGCTATGACGTTGCCTCCTATGACATCTCTGTTCCTGATGTTCCTGGCACTTTTGACTCCATGCATGGTATAAAAGAGATGAAGAGCTCTGCAGTGGCAGATGTCAAACCCAAAGCCTTCATGGGAGGTCACGAGCCTGAGCTTGCACCTTACCCTGCCATCATTGCTGCTCCTCTTGCTGAAGAGGAGCACATCTCTTCAGCCACTTCCATCACAGAATACGATAAGCTGTCATCTTTTGCCACATCTGTGGCTGAAGACCAGTCGATTACTTCAGTGACGGCACCACAGACTGAGGAGGTAGGAAAGAACTCCCTCCTGCTGGACACCATGAACAGTATCCCCTCACGTGCAGAGGCCGTCCATGGAAAGGACTATCTCCACTCAGCTGGAACCATCTCACCCACCTCCTCTCTGGAGGACGACAAGTGCTTTAAGTCTCCTTCCTCTGATGAGTACCAGCCCAACATCCCAGAGATGGAGAGTGACGCACACATCAAATCAGCCCATGAAGAAGAAGATGACGAGGAAGACGAGGAAGAGGACCAGACTCCAAATGTTGACATCCCTCTAGGTAAACTTCAAGAAGGTTATGAACACGCAGCCTCCATGCTGCTCCAGGAGAAGGAGAAATCTCCCGCTGCTGCTTTCTCTCCTCCTTCCTTCTCTACTACACAACTGTCCTCCACACAGGCAGTCAAAGAGAAGCAGGATCTCTTCAGTATGGGGGGATTAAAGACTGCTGCTGAAATAAAGCCTGTTTCACCCCCTCTGTCATTCTCCCCTGGGCTAGAGTCCCACTCCAGGCAGGACAGTGAAGAAAGATGCCTGAGCCCTGACGACAGCACCATGAAGCTGGCCTCACCAACTCAGTCTGTGCCTACGAGCAGTGGCTACTCTCCGACAGAGGACAAACCCTTTAAGACACTAGACAAAGACGAGGCGCCAACCGGTGTGAAGGCTGACATCCAGAAAACAGAGAAATCCGTCACAATTTTAGATAATGCCTCTTTTATTGGTGCGCCAGGTGACAAGACAGCATTTGAAGCTTCTGAAGAATCAGATGAAGATGAGGAGGAAGATGATTATTTTACCAAAAAGGATCTAAAGCCCACTTTTAAAGCAAAGCTCATGGAAGCAAAAGAGGGCTGCTTCTTGGATGATGACTTTGCAGCTGAGAAAAAGTCTACAAAGACAGAAACAGAAGTCAAGAGCTCAGAGAAGACTCAGGTGTCCTTTAGCACAGAAGAGAAACCAAAACCTAAACTCATGTACTCCGACGATGAAGATGAAAAGAATGACGACTTTCCAAGTGGGGTTGGGTCTACTGATAAAAGCAAAGTTAATTTTAAAGATGACAGCACTGAGAAAACAGATATTCAAGAGTCAGAGAAAAGTGTTCATTTCAGTCTTTATGATTTCCCAGAGAAGGAGGTCAAAGAAAAGGCAGCATATATAAGACAGGACACGCCGTATGTGCACGGGAAAACATTCTCCTACAGTGACATTTATGACAGCAAAACAAGCTCAGTGGAGTCATCGGATTCATATGGTCAGGAGTCTTTTGATAAGACAGACAAAGACAAGCTCCCTTCCCCGGTCACAGTCACAGACAAAGTGTCAGAGAAGGAGGGATTTGCTGCATCTTTTGGAAAAGACTCCTCTACCTCATCGTGGCTCGACTCCAAGAGCTCTCCGGTTGCTGCTCCATTTGAAAAAGTACTCAAAGAAAAGGAGACATTTGAATACAGCCAAGGAAGTCGATTCCCTTCAGTGGCTGACAGACCTGAGGCCTCGACCACCTCTTTATCATCAGAAAAGGACTCAGCTTTCAAAAGCCAGGCTGACAGCACAAAGCCACTGGTGTACTCCTCAATGGCTGCATTCAACGTGGACAAGCCTGCTGCGGAAGGCTTCAGCGAGAAAGGAGCGTGTTTAGAGATTGATATGCGAAAACTAACTGCAAGAGATGAGGAGGACTACGACGATGATGAAGTTGTTGATGAAGATGAAGAGGAGGAGGAGGAAGAGGAACAGGAGGATGAGTGTGCAGTAGATTCTGATATAGAGAAAGGTGCCAAAGATAAGTCTGAAAAGGAAGTAAAAAGTCCCATCAGTGAAATGTTTGGCTCAGACAGGCCTGAGTTTATGGTTTCCATGGCTGGTTATGGCTATAACAGTCAGGGGAAGCCAAATGTGACAGAAGAAAAGGCTGAAGCTGCTAAGACTGACTCCTCATCCTTCAGTGGCAAGCTAACAGATTTAGGGGCTACAGGTTTCTCTGGCTACTCGTCAGGGTTTGGGTACTCATATGAAAGTGGTGAGAAAGATTCATTTTTAACAAGTCAGACTGCAGACAAAGAGAGAGATGATTTCACTTTGAAATCAACCGAGGACAGTTGCTACCAGAATGACAGGGATGATCCGGATTTTGAGAAACAAAAGACCCCTGACCTTCTGAGTAAGAGGTCACTGGACACAAGCTTTCAGTACACAACCACCGCTGCCCCTGCCTACTCGTCCTCTTCGGCTTACAGCTACTCCTCCTCCACCTCAGGCTCCCTTTCCACCAGCCGTCAGTTTGGAGAGGAGCTGGAGACACCCGCCTCTGCTGAGCCGCTCTTTGAATACTCCTCCTTTAAAGAGGAACACTCGCTTGTCATGGATTCTCCCTTCTCCAGCTCTGCCGGCGCCAAAGATGACTATCTAGAAGTGTCTGAGAAACAAATGACTGCTACAACTATGGCTGAGTCTACCTCCAGTTTAGCCCGCTTCTCACCCCTTAGCCCTTCTGAGGAGGTCAAATCCTTTCCAACACCCTCGTCCACTAGCACTGTCACTGAAGACAAGAAGGAGCATACAACCTCATTAACTGGAGTTACAGAAAAAGGACCTCAGCCTGAGTGCTTCTATAAGCCCGAGTGGTCTAAGGGGACCAAGCTGGACTCAGCTTTTGGGTATGGCGCCTCAGCAATGCCGTTCTCTCAACTCTCAGACTTCAACAAAGACAAAGAGGCAGCCAGTGCTGCTCTGTTCGGTGTCACTTCCTCACCCCGGCCAGAAACAGAGGGCAAGCATTACTTTGAAGAGACCGACAGCAGTGAGGAAGAGGATGAGGAGGCATACATGCGTGAGATGACGCGGAGGTCTCCATCTGGTGGCCTGGCTGGTAGCCTGACGCATTCCGACAAGCCTGTTGCATCAGGTGTCAGTGAAAAAACTGTTGGTGCACTTCCAGATGTTCTTGGCTCTTACATGCCTCCACCTCTCCAGGCCAGCAAACCAGACACAGCAAATGGTCCCACAGAAGTCAGCACAAGCACCACCCTGCCTGGAGCCACAGCTAGTGTTGTAGCATCAGGTCCAGCCAAGGTGGAGTCCAGAGAAGGAGCAGCAGGTTATGTCAGGAGTTCTTATGAGTGGGAACTGCCAAAGACCCAGATGGGCATGGTCCCTGGAGACTCCCCTCCACACTACCGTCACGATGACGAGTTTGAAGAAGAGTGTGAGATGGAGCCAGAGCATCCTGCCCGCCCACTTTCACTGTCTTCGACCGATCAGCCATTCCGCTCACCGTTCTATGCAGAGGGGTGCAGCAGAGGAGGGCAGGATGACGATGATGACAGTGATCAGGACGCACCCATCGGAGCGACCTCATCTTATACCAGTCGCACCTCTCCTGGATACTCATCCTCCGAGTACAGGCAACGAAAAGAGGACCTTTCTCCTTCCTTCATTAACCCCTGCATGCAGCACTTATCAAGTGACGAGGAGGATGATGAGCAAGGCCGCAGAAGTGATCAATCACAGGAGGGCGATGAGGGCGACCTGTCAGTCAAGAGAAGGGCTCACAAACAACCTCATCATCACCAGTCTCACAGCAGAGACGGCAGTTCTCTGCACCAAGCTGGTGGGATGTCAGCAGGGCTGGGTCTTGCCACAGAAGACACCCCACCAACCTCCATCAGCGAGTCTCTAGCCTCTCATTCAGATTCTGATGTACCTCCAGGCACTGAGGAGTACCCCTCGGTCACTGGTGAAGGCAACATGGACTCAGATGAAGATGCAGAATACATGCCAGTTGATAAATCTGCCATGGGAGGAGGCAGCCATCACTCTGCCTCCAGGAGAAGCCATGACCCTCCGCCTGCACCACTTTTTGACCCCTACCCTCACCCCCCACGCCCAGACGTTTGCATGGTGGATCCTGACTCTTTAGATAGTGGCTCTCTTAAGAAAGAGCCAAAAGCCAAGACCTTGAAGAAGACTTCAGGGAAAACCAAATCATCATCCCCAGCTCGCCGCAAGCGATCTCCCATGCCTGTCAAACAGACACCGTCTCCTCGCAGTGCCTCGCTGAAGAAGAAGGACGCAGACAAGAGCTCACGTATGTCCCATCTGTCTGATGGACAGGGCTCCAAAGACGATGACCTCTCCAGATCAAGCTACAACCCTGGCAAAGGGCTAACTAATGGAGTCAAGAGTTTAGGTAACTATTCAGATACCTTAATAACAATATAAATGATGAAAATGTTGGTGCACAACAGTAAGAAGTTAAATGTATCCTCCTCTGCAGGTTCCCATAAATCTGGCTCTGCAGCTGCTCCTGGCTCCCCCATTTATGTGGATTTAGCCTACATTCCCAACCACTGCAGTGCCAAGAACGTGGACCAAGAGTTTTTCAAGCGCATTCGCTCTGCTTACTATGTGGTGAGCGGGAACGATGCAGCGAGTGGCGAACCAAGTCGAGGAGTCCTTGATGCGCTGTTGGATGGCAAAGCTCAATGGGGATCAAACCTTCAGGTAAAACTCAAAGCCCTTTAATTAAACTCCAAACTAAGCCTAACCAATGAATCAAGGCTGACAGTTACACATGATGCATTCAAAGACCAAGTTCACAATTTATATCCACAAATCCACTGGCGGTTTTCAATCAAACTGAACACTTTGTTTTCTGCTTCTCTCAGGTGACGCTGATCCCCACCCACGACACTGAGGTGACCCGAGACTGGTACCAGCAGACACACGAGAAGCAGCAGGAGCTAAACATCATGGTCCTGGCCTCCAGCAGCACCGTTGTCATGCAGGACGAGTCGTTCCCTGCCTGCAAGATCGAGTTTTAAGATCCTCCCCTCTCTCCTCTCTCTCTCTCTCCTACTGGCCTCCCTGGTGTAGATGTGTTTTTAATTACTCCTCTCTATAGCCTGATATGCAAATGTGTCTCTGCTCACTTGTATAGTCAGGTGTGGAAAGCAGAAACAGATCTGGATAACGGTCTATTTTTTTTCTAGATTTCTATTCATTTCTAAAACACCATTTGTACTACAAATTTTACCTTCTTGTCCTTCTATGTAAGACGTTTTTTTTTTTCCAAACCCTGAGAAGCAATCCCAGCAATGTGCCCGTTGTACTATAAAACCTGACACCTGGCTTCTCTTCTTCTGATTGGCCAAAATTGAAGCACAAATTTGCGCACCTCACAGCAAAGAACCACAAAATGATCCTCTGCTTAATCGCAAAATACAACTTACTTATTTTACTTTACTTTCTGTCTGTCTGACGGCGTTCTGCCTCCCGCTCACATAGCGAAATAGACAAGTAGATCTCAGCGGTCCTCTCAATATGTCTTCTGAGTATATTTACTGTAGCATAGAGACGATCGTATTCAAATCTCAGTATTGTAGTAAATGATAATATTTCTAGGCTTCTCAAATCAGTGGTTTCTGTGGTGTTTGACGTATTTTTCAGTGTTTTTCCAGTTTGTCAGAGGCCATGTAGATACGTGTAGGCAGAGGCAGTAAAAACCATCATCTGACCTTTGGATTCTACCGATTTATATATTTACACATAAAGAAAAACAGTAAAGTAGACCAACCTCATATCAGTTGTTGTGTCTGTACAAATTGAAAGAACAGAAGAAGAAGAATGTATTCCACAATAACAACATTGGGAACATGTGGTTGTGAAGAGCGTTTGCGTTTGCCTGGTAGTCTGATTGATGGTGGAGGTTAGATGGTCACCCACATGTGCCTTTCTGTCCTGCTGTGCTGGAAGGGAAAAGACGTGGCGTTGTGTGCGGTAAATCCATGGCTCTGTGGCACAGGTGCCGTCGAGCTCTGATGTTTGTGAGTTTTCTTTTTTTTTGTCAGACAAAATGGCACTTTGAAAGCACCAACTAAGTAATTCAGCTGCCACTCAAAGAAGCACAAAGTGTGCAAGACTTAAATCAGCTTTTTTGTTTTTATGAGATTTATAATCAACAAAAAATATTGTGCTTTTTTTGTTGTCTTTAGCCACAATGTGTATAATTTACTGGCAATTTTCTGTGGTTGCTTTTAGGTATGACTTAACTGTTATGAGTAAATGTATTCTAATTTTATTGATTTTATACTTTGATAAGTTTAATAGGTTTTAACCAGGAACACAACCAACAATCTTGGACCAACAAGCCTCACCAGGATGCAGCTTCGCAGTGAAAACCCAGATATTCTTCCCTGAGTTTTATTTACACTCATCAACTGATGCATGTGCGACAGATGCATGTAGATAAAGGCAAAGACGGTTATTTAAATGAAAAAGAAAGAAGTAGCAGAGGGCCTCAAACCTCAGCAGCTGCAACAGTTTTGAATGTGAAGATGCAGATTACCTTTATGTTCTCCCTGGAGGACTTGGATCTCCTGGTTGCCTTGGTTACCGTGCATCACATATGGTACACCTGACTCACTCGCAGCTTACTGTAGCCTGAAATACATCACACACAAATAAAACAACTTTGTGTGCGGATGAAACTCGCCACAGCAGTGATTTCTGTCGAGCGTCACGTTATCAAGGCGGCGGCGGTGTGGTGTGGAGGTTCAAATTTCCCGCTGAGCTTAAACGATCCATACAGCTTCTTTGATGAAATAAAGCAGTGTTTTACTGTTAACCTGCTGTGCGGTTAATGATCTGCATTTATATTACACACTACACCACTGTAAAGGATAACAATAATAATATCGACACCACTCACATAAAAACAGACCACTCTGAACCCAGACTGCCAGACATTCAATACATTTTTATCTATAGTGGATTTACTATTATTCACGTTTTACACACACACACACACACACACCTAACTGCTGCATTTTCGTATTGTGAAAAAAAATTAAAAAAATACTAAAATATCTGTTCAGACTCCAATCATCATAAAGACTGTTGGTTTCCAGTGAGCCCTGCTTGTACGTGCATGTGTACCTTTTGAGTTCCCCTGTATTGTATTAGCTGAAGACTAAACATAGAAATGCTATTTTAAAAGATGTTTATTAAAGAAGCTGTAAGCTGTTGCGTACGGAGGAGGCACATGTTAACCTGGCTGTGCTGTGCTGTAAGAGAAAGCCTTGTGATCGTTTTTCCTCCTCTCCTTCCTGCTTCATGGTTTCATCTCTTGTTTTAAGTGCAATATTCTCTTTATCTCTCTTTAAAAGCTTAAAAAATAAAAAAATAGAAAGCAGATTTATTGTTAAAAGGGTGGTGAAGATCAATAAAAACATCATTTACTGAAGAAAAATGGCTTCTTTTTCTTTATTTTAAGGAAATATCTTGTTGATGACACACTAGCTATCAAAACAGGTGGTGTTTTTTCTTATTTAATCTCATTTCAAAGGCATGACAACAGTCCTGCTAGCTGTTCTACAGTGCTCACTGTAGTTTAAGGCTAACATTGAAATGAAAACACTAAAAAAAAAAAAAAACGCTAAAATTGACCGTCTTCTTTTAGCCTATTAGCATGCTAATAGTTCGCTAATTATTAACACTGACGGACTGCGATACGTTTCCGGGGATTGTTTACTTTAACGCCAGAGACGGTTTCTTAATCTGATTGGATGAACCATCCGTCAGTCACTGCCAATATAGGGGGTTCAACCAATCATATCAAAGAGAAACACAACAGGCAGCAAAGGCTTTGACAGCTAGCAAGTAGCAGTTAGCATATATTTAGAGGCTTTTTTGAGGAAAATATAAGAATAAAAAGCACTTTTTTTGGAAACAAAAAACATATTAGCAAACCTTTGAAACCAGCAGTCGCTTCTAAGACACACCCAGAACTGTCGGCGCTTCTTCTCAGGAACGCTGATCGATTCGAAGAGCCCGCCCACTTCCTGTTCAAACTAGTGTACAGCAGCTGGCTGCAGTTCACCTAGAGGGCGCTGTGAGCTCTATGAGTGGGGCCGAATGGAGGTAAAATGATTATTTACACCTGCTTCTACACAGGAAACTCTCATTCTGATGTTCTTTTTTATTTATGCTAACACACTAGTTCAGATTAGAACTGATCGCATATATCTCTATAGAATTAAATTCATGAGCTAAACATGGCACCTAGTGAACATCATGTGATAACAAAGGCGATCCAGTTTAGAGTTTTTGATGATTTCAGTTTAAATATTAAAAACATAATGGTAGGCCGGGTTCAACCTCTGGGAACCATGACAGATTTGTGCCAATTTATCCTCCAGATGGTGACATTTCACTAGGAAACTCCCGGACCGAGTGGTGCCAGATAAGAAATCAGAGGCCTCGTCACTGGGATTTATCCTCCTGTATCATGAATGTTTGTGACTTGGTGCAATGGTTCATGGGAGATTTCTCTAAAAAAAAAAACCTAAAACGTCAGCCTCACAGTGCCACTGAAGGACAGGTGACTGCCAATGTTTTTACAAAGAATTTGTCCTCGTCCCAGTCCTTCCAACTCACTCACTGTCAGCACATTAAAACTATTTCTTCTGACACTCAGGGTGGCTCGGCCCACAGAGTGTTGGGATGATGTAATCCAGTGGGGCTGAACCCCCCACAGAGAGGAGCAGGCACAGGAACAGTGTGGGCTTTGTTCTGAGGAACAGGCTGAGAGTCCAGAGACGCTCTGCGGCGCCGATATGAGCTGCTTGTCATGCAGAACACGCAGAAACAGAGACGCCAGTGATCCAGTCTGTGTGAGGCTGATACTGTACCAGAAGCTGGAGGACAATGCTGTGAGACGCTGCTGAAAGGATGCTGCAATGACATCACCTCCTGGGTCACATGATCAGGGTGGAGACAACAGATGTGACAGTTTCCCTCCCTCTCTTCTTTTTAGACAGGGAAAACTATGAGTATACATACAGCCACCATGAAAGGAGACAAACCAAAAATCACATTTTCCAGGAAATATAATAATAATTTTAGTCAATAAATCACCTGTGACAGATATACTCATCAATGTTCACTAAAGTTTTAAGACAATTTGTTTCCACATGTCAATGCCCCCTCTGCACAAAGCAGCATCCATGTTTAGCTAATGCACTTCCTGATATTATTTTGAAAAGGGAACTGGACTTCCTGTTTCCTGTTGCATTATTTAGCAATGATCAGCAGCAGAGCCTCTATTGATTTGAGAACTCAGACTGCCATTAAAGCAAGGACTTCATGTCACCACCAGTCCTAATCTGACCCGTCAGCATCCATTAGCAGAACACTAGCACGGACCATAAACTATAAAAAAAAGACATTAGTCTGTTTTCATGTCAATTCTGATTGATACAAACGCAGTTTAGACTTGAGCCCCTTTAGGAAAGAAAAAGACGACACACCGTGATCCAGGCGTTAGGTTTTTATCAGAGTGTCTTTGATTCTACAGTATGTAACATCAAACCCACTGATTTAACACAGAATTGCACGTCTTCTCCCTGAATAGCTTCTTAAGCATGTGTGCACCCCCCCCCTCCTCCTCCTCCTGCTACATCACTGCTCGCCACAATAAAAGCGCACTGACTGTAAAATGCCCGCCCTGTTTGTTCAGTGATCAGCTTTAAGATGTATTTTTTTCCACATTGTGATTTTTACAAAAGAAAAATATACACAATAGCTATGGTACAATTAAATATCTTGACTGTGTGTATTAAAAATACAGATTTTTTTTGTTTGTTTTTAAGATGCAATTTGAAAATAAATATTTTCTCTATATATTTTCTTAGCTGATTATATAGAATTTTCTGCAAGGCTCTGGCAGAAAGCTGCGCGCAGATGATCTGATGTGGAGACACTTACAGACAGTAGAGAAGCTGCTGCTGCTGTTTGTTGTTGTAAGGGGTCTAAACAGGAAGTGCTGCAGGGACTCGGCGGATGGACACTGGAGCACGAAAAGGGATAGAAGATGCATCCTGTAACAACGAAAGCATTAAAAGCTTGTGCTCATGTAGCGATGATATGAAAACTGTCCTCACTATTGCAGCTGTCCACAGGCAGACGAAACAGAGACACAGACGCAGTTTAAAGCTGCGTTAATCAGTATCACGACCACTTCTTAGTTCGTCAGTTTTAGCTTCACAGTATATATCCTGTAGACTTAAGAGTTCTCTGCCCCCTAGTGGCCAAAATGAATTAATGCAGCTTTAAGCTAAGGTCTTCTGAGATACAAGTGACAGTAACAGTTTAATTTAAACTTGACGATAAAGCTTCACCTCACAAGTAGCTCATCACACCTTTACAGACAGATGGAGGAGGTGTCACTGCTATGCTCATCAAAAGGCAAAGAACAGCACGTATCCAACACAAGTCAGGGTTCAGCTGCCTGAAAGTACTCAGCACACAGTCATGGAGCGAAGGGAGAGAGAGGGGAGGAGGGGGTCAGGCTGGCTGCAGTACGATCTGCTCACAACAGACAACAAGGATGAAGCTCATAACATGAGAAATGTAACCACAGTAGTTGTTTTTTTTCCTACGGCTCTGTTGTGTGAGTGGATCCAGCTTCCATGGGGGTCTCAGGAGGGGGGAGGCTCTCCGGACTGTCCATCCACAGCTCCATGGACTCCTGGGTGTCAAAGAACTCATCAGGCCCCTCAGGAGACTGCGGCGTCTGGGAGCTGGAGCCCGCCTCACTGCTGCTCTCTCTGAGCTCCAGCAGCACTGGCAGGGAGCCTGGGAGGCAGTAACCCTCCATCCGACTCAGGCTGAGTTCGGCTAAGGCAGAGCAGGGCGGCCTGAGGCCGGGGTCTGAAATGACGGTGCCGGAAGGATCCACGGCCACAGAGGGGTCCTGCTGTGCTTGTGGCGTGGGCTCAGAATTGTCAGGCTGTGGATCGGTAACAGTGCAGGGCTCTGCGCCATCCTCCGGTGAGTTATTTGGAGTCAGAGGGATTTCAGCGGCGTTTGAAACGGCGGGCTCAACGTCGTGTGATCCGACAGCAGGCTGAGTGGAAGTGTTCTGACAGGAGTGAGTTTCCTCGCTGCTCTGTGGGGTGAGAGAGATCTTATCACTGAAGCTGAACCGTGGAGAGGTGTCCGCTGTGGTGGGAGAGGACGGCCCGGCACTGGAAACAGTACTGGAAGGACCGCTGCTATCTGCAGGGAAACACACCATTACATCTTTAAAATTAATAATCAAGACATTGTCTTTTATCATCATTAATGTCTTTCTGACGGTGTTATTCTGAGTCTCTGCTTGCAGCCGTGACTGTGCTGTTTTCATGAAGCTGCTTGGTGTTTTGAGGGTTAATAACGTTTCCTTTGCAGGAAAGGACCATAGTGATATTAGCTGGTTCATTGGGTTCTAAGTCTAAAAAGACAGACAGATCTAACAGACACAAAATGGTTTGAAACAGTTTGTAAAGTTCCATAAATAATCCCCAGACGTCTGGAACTGAGACAGCTGAGGAAGGCCAACCTAGAAATGTCACTTCTTGGGGCGAACGAGGATACTCACACCAAGGGGGTCTGTCAGAGCGAGATCTGAGAGAGATGGAGGAGGAGAGGACTCTCTGAGGCATGTATGCGTCCACTGACGGATGGTTGTGTGCGGCAAACATGGCCGACAGAGCTGCAGGCACCCACAAAGAGAAGGAGGTCAGATCGTGGTGTAAGTAACCCTTTAGAATACATGTGTGGGTCTCTCCTACCTCTGGTGGTCCTGGTGTGGGGATCCCCTGCGCTCTCGCACACACGGGTAAGGAACTCGTTGACCTGCTTTAGGGAGAGCGAGTTGTGCAGCGTTTCCAGAGGATAGATGGAGGGCACCATGGAGCAGCCTTCAAAACCTGCAGCAGAGGAGAGACAGGATACCCACAGTCACATCAGCCCTCCGTTAGGCCAGGAGTCAGAGGGGGAGCAAGCAGAACCACTTCAGCTGACACCCAACACCACTGCCCCACTGCCACCCACACTGTACACCTCCACATGGTGCTCCCCTGTCAGAACAGGGCCCTAACCTGCCGTGAACTCCTGCCGGCCTGTACGGTTCATTTCCTCGCAGGCAAGTTGCAAAAACCATGCTGACAACATGACACCAAATGTCAAACGTCTCGCTCTATTTGCAAAAGCAAGCAGATCTCAAAAAAACACAAAAAAAATCTGCCTTTCTTAGTCTCAACACACGCAGGGACGCTGCAGCTCCAACAGCAGCCGTCAAAGCTCTTCAGACTGCAGCTCAGGACCAACGTCCACGGTTAGTTCACAACCAGAGCCGTTCACCGCCACAAAGCGTCAAACCACAGCTCGCCGCGCTGGTCTGAGACCTCAGAGAAGGACGGTTCTCATCTGCACAGGGTGTGAGTGTACGCCACATGTACAGCAAACAAGCAGGAATCGCATGCTAGTTAAGGTCAGGAAGGAGGGCGACCGTCATTCAAACTGAACTCACACAGCAGCTGCTGAGTGCACAGCTGAATGGAGACTAAAATAATGAAACACAAACAAAATGAAAGAGCTTCAGTCAGGAGGTAAACAAGCAGGCAGAGCTTGAAGCAAAGCTGTGCTGCTTTAACATGTAAAGATCATGTAGATGTTCATATCTCACAGTGCACTGCACGGTGATGCAGTGTGCCATGTGTGCATGATGTTGGGATTTCAAGAATGTTGCCGACTGGTTACTACAGAAAACCAGCAGTGTCTGTAGTTATCTTCAGTGTGTCCAGAATGGGAGTGTGGATGACGTCTCACACTGTGTGTGCTGCCAAATCAGCGAAAACATCCCAGAGAACAGTGTGTTGTCAGAGGCCGTCAGTGTTTGTTGGATTTAATTACAGCAGCTAGCATTAACTCCTTATCGCCAGCTAAACGCTGCTATAGTGACTTCCTGTGACTTCCTGTCAGCTGACTGTTTTCAGTTCGTAACAACACGCTGCTCAAATCCTGCCCCACGCCAGTGATGGCTGCATGTACTAATTGGAGGTTACTGAACTGTGAGTCAGCTCGTGTGCACGACTTTGGTTGCTGGGCGTTAAATTATTAAAAATTCTTCATATGGGTTGATGGTACTGAGGGAAATAGGAGGGAATGATTTTTGTAGATGAAACACATTATAGGGCCTGATTTTCGTGTTACCTGGAGAACAGGCCACAATTTAAAACCTGAAAAATGCTGGAAATACATGTTTAACAGAACCTTTAAAGCATGATCTTAATTCAATATGTATACCTACACAGATGAGGTTTTTACATCATGTACTTAACAAACAACTAGTTTACTACATTGACCAGAAAATATTTAAAATAATAAATAATTAAAAGAGGCAAAAACTCTGATGAAAACCTGGGATATTTACTCAGACGTCAGCTTGAGGCGAGTATTTCCTCTCATTTTACGGGCCAAACTGAATAATCGAGAAAATATTTGACGGATTAATAAAAATAACTCTGAGCATAGCAACCTTCAGAGGGAAACAAAATTCACAAACAATGGCCAAAAAGCCAAACAGCTCACACCACTCCAGCTTGCAATCTGCATAACCACAGAAACAGGCAACATGCAGACACACCAAGAGGCAAAGCATGGAAGTCAACCACAGAACAAGCACAGTCCCAACTAAACCATGAGCGAGTGGCTGAACAGAGAGCGTGAGGCTGGGGGATGGAGGGCAGGGCCAGGCAGGGGCTGACCGTGGAAGTACTCTAGGGGGTCCTGGCCGGAGATGAGCCAGTTTCGGAAGAGGCGTAGGTGGTAGGAGCACTGGTGGAGGTGGTGGGCCAGCGCCCCGTCCAGAGAGAGTTGGCGGCCCAGGCTGAGGTCGGTGGAGAAACGCCTCAACAACTGGGCCACGTGGTGCTCCTCCAGGGGCTCTGAGGAAGAAGAGGGAAAGCAAGGAAGGACAGAGCAGAGCGAGGAGGGAGGAGGAGGAGGAGGAGGAGGAGGAGCAGTACAAAAGAGATGGAACAAAAGGTTTGAAAGCTTGGAAGGAGGGAGAGGGAGAGAAGGACTGAAGTACGATACAGATGAAACAGGAAACAAGAGCTCTGAGAGAAAGGTGAGGATTCAGAGAGAGGAGGAAGGAGGACGGCGGAGACGTGTGGTGTGTGCATGAAGGTGGAGCTCAAAACAGAAGCAGCAGCCAACAGCAGGCCTGGCTGCAACACAGCCAGCGGTCATGAAAAGCAGCAAATCTCAGAGCAAAAACCTCGGCAATAAAAAAAACATCCACACTGAAAAGGAAAAGGTCACTTTGCTCCTCTGCAGTTTCTCGACACCATTTTACACCATCATCCAATAGAGCCACAGAGGGGCAAGAGTGAAACAGGAAGCCCAAACTCAACACCACCTCTCACAGAAACACCGCAGAAGCTGCTACAGAAATGTGCAGATCAATTTACTGTCCAAACCATGTGGACAGCTGACGCCGTCCTGTTTATGAAACGCTGCAGCCGGACGTGTGGCACCAACAGAAACCTGCCATCGTACCTGTCGCAGTGCACCAGGCCGACGGAGCCACTGCTAGGGTGGAGCTGTCATCTTGTGTTCCTGCAGTGAATGATACGTGTAAAAAAAAGAAGACAATCTAATGGTGTACTTTTAGCAAAGGTGCTATTTAACCCTCTGAACTCCAAACCCCTCAGCAGGTTTCAAATGCAGTGATGTTTCTTTTAAAATCGCCAAAATTATGTTATTTTTTTAATCACAGCCTGAAAATTTAAAAACAAATTCATCCATCACTGAGTTTGCCCAGTACCAGCAG
Source organism: Parambassis ranga (assembly GCF_900634625.1). Lineage (NCBI taxonomy): Eukaryota > Metazoa > Chordata > Actinopteri > Ambassidae > Parambassis > Parambassis ranga. The sequence continues at coordinate 2,253,469 of NC_041024.1, read as the reverse complement.
GTGCATTCTATGTATTGTCACTCGCATACTTCACATATGACCACATATGACACAAATTCAGTAAATTCGGCCGACCTGCGGAGCAGACTAAAAAAATAATCGGCTGTAAAAATGTAAATAGTTAATAAATAAGTAGTTAATTTATTTTTCCATAAATTAAATAAACTCTTCAAACTGATTGAAGATGAGCCAGGGTGTCCACAAACTGCTTGGAGTTCAGAGGGTTAACAGGAAGTGAGGTCATTTAAATTTGTAGTCCTCCTGACAGGTCACAACCGTCACAGAAACCCACCGCCTAAACAACCACTCAGCAGTTACACACCCCAACAACGACTACTCAATCTGCCCGCTGTCTGGAAATTGGTCCACGGCATACACACACACACACAAACACACACACCGCCTGCCGCACAACATCCTCTGCTTCTAACCACCATAACCGATCAGTGAGAAGAAACCTGCCACGTCTCCCCGCCATCAATATTCAATATTTTAAAACTCGCAACAACCACATCTGTGCAGTGAACACACTGAAACCGTGTACATGTGTGGATAAAAACAAAAATGGAGCGATGGTTCACACACAGGAGACTGGATGAATGAGGCTTTAACCCTTTCCCTGTTTCCCCAGTAAAGAAAGAGCTGATCCTGGTTCAACCAGCTGTGACTTTAATGCAGAGGACACGAAGCCGGCGTCACAGGAAACACAGGAGAAGGGTTAAACACAGATGTGTTGAAGGTGGTATTTTAACAATGAGCTCATTTCACACCCTCTACAAAGATGGCGGCAAGTGCGTATTTTATGTAATTACTGTAATTACACACACACACACTCATACACACATCTATCCACTGGGAAAAAATAAGACTGAATTATTGGGTAATGGTGACCAATTTACAAACGGTATGCAGGATGTTAAACAGGGTTCCCACCCTCAGGTCATGAGGCGTGTTTTGCTGTTCTGTATTTTTATTATCCCAAAAACTGTGAGGGAGGGATGACGCTTAAAGGAAATGTGCTGAACGGGTTCACCAGCTCTTCATATATATCTATCTATATCTTACAGGCAGCCTTACTCAGGCTGTGTAAACAGTGTAAGGTCTCCTGTGGCTCTAGAGGTAGAACGGTGCTGTGTCTCATTTTGGATACTTCCATTAGTACACACTTAACAAGGCAGTGTGGTTATAGTGTCATTATAGTGAAAAAGAAACATGTTTCCAGAGCTGCGGGCTTCTCATGGCCAAGACGATGATCATTATGAATGAGAACTGTCCATCAGTAAGAGCACTGCATGTTGCCATAGACTGCAGTATGATGTTATGCACTCAAAACAGCAGGTAAACTAAGTGACTGGAGACACTTACTTTACTACAGGGGGCCTGGGCTACAAGCTGAGGACCTGAAATAAAGACCCAGGGGCCTCAGCCTCTTCTGCTTCGATTCTCAACCTTCTTTGTCTCTTGCATGTCCTCAAGCTTTACACAGTTTAAGGGTCCCTTAAAAACATTTTTCATTTGGTCCTCTAATGTTAGATGTGGGTTAACATGATTCTTCTTACGGGGTGTGGAATTTGTTGTTACTTCCAACTAACTGATTGCAGAAACGTAAAGTTCATCTTCTTCTGGCCAATATACTATATATATATATACAGAGAACATCAAGCCTTACCTGCAGTAAAGGTACATTACAACGTATTTAATAGGGTAAATAAACTTTGTGTTGCCGTTTCTGTGGCTTTAAACACCTCCACAAAGCAGACGTACCGTGCCACTTTTCACATGCCCACTGATGCAGTGACATCATTTTTGAATGCGTCCACTGGAGGACATGGTTTGATCTCCCTCTTACTAAGGCCCCGTTCACACTGGAGAAAGTCATTCCAGCTAGAGTAGGATTGAACCCAGACAGCCTTTAAGCTGGATGCGTTCAGACCTATTTTCAAATCTGGCTAGCACACAGTTGTGTCCGCACTCAATCCGGCTTCATCCAGCGTGTTTGCTGTTCTCCAAACCACTAGGTGGCGCCTCGTAATATGGCTAATAATGTGGCTAGCTGGATTCGGTCGCCACATTTGCGTTCACACCTGAGCCACATTTGAGCCAGTCCTGCTAGATCCACCTCTCGAGGGTGGATTAGAGGTGTTCACACTCGGAAAAAAACACATCTGGATTGATCTGGATGCGGCCAAATCCTGCTTAAGCCACATTTGTGTGAGTGTGAACGCCTAAGTATACTGAAGGTGGGGTTTTGATCTCTGTGTCGAGGTGCGTTTGTTACTCCAACACAGTGCCTCAAACACACTGTGTTAGAGTTGATGACGTGGTCTGCTTGTCTTCTGTTAGCTCCAAATACATCAGCATGTGGCTGCAGATGTCACTGATGAGACGATGCTAGCGAGCAGAGCGACCACAGCTGCCGCCGCCTGCAGCGTCTTGTTTCCTGTGGTGGTGCACACCTGTGTGTGGTGTATTCCGACATGTGCCTCCACCAATCCAGAGTAAAAGTGATGATACGATGGCTGTGCTGTTTTGTGCTTTGCTGCTATAAGGCATCTGTAAAAATCACTGACATTCCCTGCCACAGTGTTTCTCATTTTAATTTAAACACCAGTGGGAACCCTGGTTAGAAAGAGAATGTCAGGTAGTGTTAGAAAAGTAAGAGTCCAAAGCGAATGGGGAAAAAAAACTGAAGCAATCAGGAAAATAAATCAATAAATAACGGAAACCTGGAATGCTGGAGGGCCATATGAAAAAAAACAAAAAACCCAAGGTTGAAAAACAAAAGTTTGAAGACATGCAAGACAAAGGGAGGTGAAGTGGAAAAATACTTGAAAGAAGCAGACGTACCATTAGTCGGATGCTTTGCAAACGACACAGAAAATCGTTTTACTGCCGGCATAGACAACAACTCTGAGGAAATAAAAAAAAAAAATTCACTAGTGTTACTATGAGCCACAGCAACTTATATTCCATGTTTATTAGTCCCTGTTCTTTTCTAATGTGGACGCAATGAAGGGGGAGAAAAAAGATATCATCCAACATCTTTACAAATTAAAGGGTTAGGAAAACTATTAACTGCTGTTCAAATTTAGGTTGAAGATGTCAGAAAATGGCTGTGGGCCCCAAACATCGATGGAACATCTTCTCATGAGGTGAGATGAAAGGATGTTAACTCAGGAGGTGAACAGTACACACCAAAAACTAAAAAAAAGTGAACAAACAAGCCCAATATTCAGGTCTGATCTCAAACCCTGAAGGCTAAATACCATCACTGTGTACAGAGAGGACGATGGAAATATTAAACTGGTGAACCGGAGCAGGACTAAGATGCTTCAAAAAAAAAAAATCAGGTGAAACCAACATTTCACTCAGAGGAGCATGCAGTGACACATCACGGTTTAAGGCCGCGTCCAAACGACAATGATTCCTTTGACTCCTAAAAATGAGGTGTAACAAGATGGACGACAAAGACCAACAGCAAGTCTACATGTGACACAGCCAGGAGGACGGAGGCTGAGCGGAGACAACAGTCTGTGCGAAGCAAGACTGACACCTACTGGACGACATGACAACAGCACTGAATGTATCAGCATTACCTAAAAAAAAAAAGTCTGCACACAGACACGGGAATCCATGTGCAAAAAAAAATGACAATGGATGTAAAAATGCTTTCTGATTTTATTATATTTCTCAAACTGTCTGAACTATGAAGAGCTGTATTAACCCTCTGAACCCCAAAAAAGCACCAGCAGGTCTGTCAATACAAATTGTAAAATATAACCAATTTCTCTTTTCTGCTTTTTATTCCTCTTTAAAAGTTCACTGATAATAAAGTGTGTGCATGATCAACATGTGTTAAAATCACTGATTACTCAGTACAACTAGGGAAGCCATGATCATGAGTAAAGAGGCAGTTACATGATGACAAAAAGTATGTGGCTGATCTGAAGGGTTTCTAAGTTTAAATGGTTAAATATCTAAAGCATGTGGAGCTTGTTTCTTCCTCCATAGGCGCAGGACTGACAGGAGTGAAAGAAACAGGGTTCAGAGAGTTAAACCAATCGCCGAGCTGACCTTTAGAGTCAGGAAGTCGGTGACTGAACGTGTGCAAATAAAATATATGAGGGTCATGAGGGGTAGTTAATGGATTCTGACTGATTTAACCATTTTATGCTGCATGCAGACGCTTTACAAAAGTACTGCACTCACAGCTAAATGTGTCTAAAAATACAATCTGTGATCTCCACCGCACAAAGAAGAAGAACCTAATCGCACACAGAATCATCTGACTCCACGATCACACAGTATTCTGGATTATGTCTGGATGAAGCTCGTCTATTCGCTGCCCCCATTTACACATCCTAAATAGTCTATGCTGGAGTTTTAAAGAGGGCTCGAGGGAGCACGTACACAAACTGATAATAAAAAAAATTAAAAACAAAACGAGACACACCATTTTACAAGTGGCGTGGGGAAAAAATGATGTGTCAGTGGATTTGGTGACTAGAATGAATATGGTGTCACTAAAACATAAAAAACTATGATGTACATGTACTGTATGACCATACGTACATGACACTTATCCCAATAAATTCTACTGATCATTTTTGCACATCGTCTAACAATGTGTCCCTGTCTATGCATAAACATACTGTATGTCCTGTATGTTGTCCAACAGGGCCTCACTGAGGATGTCAAACATGCATATCTTACAAATTAGCACTGGTAGAGTATGTGTGAGAAACTGATCAGCTGTTGTCCTGTGCAGGTTTGTGAGGGAGCGCTGCCTTTGGACACGTACCGTCTTTGTAGGACAGACTGCCGGTGGAGAATTTTTTGCGATGTGCGCGTGCGTAGTCCTGCAGGTTAGGGGCGCTAGAGGACCCACCGAGGACGGTGGTGCTGAAGAGCCCGGCGCATTGAGAGCCTGCGAGTGGGTGGGGTGGTTAGTCACCACTACAGTATACATGCTGTTAACTTCAAAACAAATGACCAGAAAGAGACAGAGCAGGACAGAGAAAAGACACAGAAGAAGAACAGGAAACAGGAAACAGGCGAGCAGACACGAGGACTCAGAGAAGATCATGCACACCCCCCCCCCCACACCCTCTCTACACTCCCCAAAGGAGGCTGGAGAAAGAACTTAGCTGCTAATGAAAAGGTGAAAATCCACCATCAAAACCCAAAATAAATTTAGTGCATCTTATTTCTCAACATTAATAATATTCAGACGACACAACAGAGTAGAAACAACAGAGACAATAGTTTAAAGATGGAATCCAGAGGGATGATTCAAGACGTTTTCTATATGTGCTGATACAAAACACCAAACATCAATATGACAGCTGTCTTTCTTTTAATAGCCCTCCTTGTTACAAGAGCTTACTCATTAGTGTACAGTGAAATATTTATCTATTGGAACCTACATAAAGGCTGAAACTATGCAGTAAAACTGAGATTAAATGAAGACTTTCAAACAAACACATTTCATCTCCACAGCCAGCTGCTTGTGTGCAGTTCAGCCTTCAGAGTGTAAAAAAAGATCTAATAAAACCTCCCCAGTCTGAGCCGTTTCCACATCTACACACACACATGGTTGCCACGACAACATAATATTTTAAAAACACCTACCTAATCCACTCTGTTTCATCTCGGGGGATTGACGTGAGCAGAACGAGAACAGGCGGTAACTGCCTACTTTGGAGGAGGATGTTTCTGACAGGACCTGATGGAGAACACACACACACACACACACACACACACAATTCAGAAAGTGGCCACACATTTAGTGTCATACACCTGTCTGACAGCAAGGTTACAGCCTGAAATTCGGACTAGAGGAGAGGCTGTCGGTCTCTGAAACACACTGAACCTGCGAGTCTCACCTCCATGGATCCGGTCTTGTGATTGCGAATGAGCGGGGACCTCCTCTGAATGGTGATTGGCTCAGACAGCGGCACTGCGCGGTCAGTTTCATCACGTGACAGGTCCTCTAGGCTGCCAGGGTCAGTCTGCTTTTGCCCGTTCTGCAAGAGCAGAGACACACACAGAGTGTGTGAACGCACGAAAAAAAAAAAAAAACAAAGAAAAATTACGGGAGGAGAAAACGCATGGATGTCGACCCTACCTGCCGCGCTACCTCTGCAGAAGCGGGCCGGAAGCCAAAGCCGGTGGGAGCATTCTCCTCCTCCTCGACGCCTTTGACGCCGGGGCTGAAGTGAAGCTCCACATGGAAGCGCTCCTCTGAGGAGATGTCCTTCAGGGAGAAAATATTAAACACATGAAACATTCCCAACACCTCCCTTTGTTAGATCATATTATATAACTTTTATTTTTTAGGTACCTCTAAAACTCAAAGCACATCATATCATTGAATGAGCCAGTCTGATCCAATTTCAACTATTTTTGTATGAAATAATGCTAAATTCTTACTTTGCTAGCTGTGGCTAACACTACACTACCTGAAATAAATTCTTCTTTGCTGCAGCGGTTGCCATGGTGCTGATACAGCTGTGTATAAATAAACAGACACTACCTTATTGTTGTCCTCATAAAGCATGATGACAATTTGAGTCATGTAGTTGAGTTCGGAGACAGCACTGAGGTAATCCATGGCGCGCTTCCACTGTTGGTCGTTCTCCTCCTGTCACACACAAGCACAGACACTTTCAGCTTTAAGCCTCATCTGGAAGAAAAGAAAATATTACCAGCTCTGCAGACTTCAGGCTTCACTTACATCGAGGAGGCCACCATAGCGGAAAATGCTGAGCAGGGAGTGGACATGACTCTCACTGGTGAAATACAAACGTGTCCTCACATGGCGCCCGGGAGACATCACTCCTCGAGAGTACCTGGAGTCAAATTGATCACATAGTAAGTTGATGCACTGTGTGTCCTCCTCTGTTTTCATCCAAACAGTCTGGAAATAATCTTTAGAGACTCACAAAGGGTGAAGTTTGTTGACCGACTCGTCCTCGTGGGTCCTCTGCAGGTCAAGCTGGATCTTTCTGACCAGTGGGAGACAGTAGGCGTAGGCTATGTCCAGTTTCTCAGCTTTGTTTATGCCATATTCCTGCAAAAACACAGACGAATGTGCTAATATATGAATGGCCAGCAAAAACCAAAAATAATCAGTGAGCCTATTGGTATCTACGGTCTGCCCACCTGTGGTATGACGATGTCAGCCAAAGCTCGAGACAGCCTGAACAGCTCTAGTGTGTCCTCCAGGCCGAGCGTAGCATTGTGGATAACATCGTACTTGACACAGTCATATATGTCGGGGATTTTACTGATGTCATAGCGCCCGTTCTTCATGCGGAAGTCTCTCTCCAGTTTGGACCAGCGCTGCAGCATCAGCTCCAGTGTTTCACTGTGGTAGAGCTGCAGGTCTGGAAGGAAACAGATTATTACAGGTTTTAGTCTGAAAATCTGATTTGTTGCCAAACTTGTCATAAATGTTGACGGTCAATACGGCAAAACATGTTTGAACTCGACAACAGAGGCAAAGGACTGTGGTATTCTAAACTCCAGCACCCAGAATGCAGTGGGTAAGCTGCTGCTGCTGCTACCAACATCACATTACAGACATTACAGTCAATTAAAATTCTGATTAACAGCGAAACACAGACTGAATATAAATGTTTTCACACAGTAAGGCTGAGGTAGTATTATTACTGGCTTCTGCTCACCAGCTGATTTGGGGTCTTCCATCCTTTTGCGTATCTGTGAGGTAAGGCTCTGAATGAGGGCGTAGACACTGTCACATGTGGCCACCGGGTTCTGGACGATCTTCATTGAATTTACCAGAGAGGCACTACAGGTCGGAGCGAGCTGTCACACACACAAAAAGAAAACAAAAATGAATGACAACTTTTACTTTCAGATGTTCAGGCTGTGAAACTTTATCATAAATCTGTAAACTGGAAGTTAATCCTTTCTGCTGTCATTACAGCAGGTTAGTAATCCAGTCAGTGATCAAAGAGGATATAGTCACAGGCAATTACCAAAAAAATATACAATAAGATAATCCTTTATTAGTCCCCCCACAGGAGAAATTCACAAACTATATATTATGGTCAGTCACCCTGTCATAGTCCTCTTCCGCGAACTCCCGGTCCTTCTGCAGAATCTCATGAAGCCGGGCCTTGACGCGGTGCTGGCAGCTGCTCAGAGAGTCGCTGTCGTTGTCCAGCAGGCCGTTCATGTTGGCGCTCTTCACCATCTGCACCAGGATGGGTGTGAGCTCGCCCTCCAGGGCCAGCAGACCCTGCACACACACACAGATGACATGAGGCAGCCTGGCTAAAATTCAGACACCCAACACCTGCCATAATATAAATACACTGTATTACTGTAGGTGTGTATTGCTGGTGACAGTAATGCTGGGAAAGATTCCTGTTTAGTATGAATATTGCATACCTTTGCAAAAGCGGCAGCCGTCATCTGCACCCTGCCTTCATCAGACGCGTAAATCTTCAGGTCATGCCTGTAGGTGCTGTGTAACCGCAGCAACCCGCAGCCTGGAAAACCAGCGTAGTCTCCTACAAAAACAACAGCGTTATGTGTATAAAAACACGAATCTGGCTCCTCTAAATGTCACTGTAAACTGCCTGGATAATAAAGGTACAGTGGACAGTCACCACATTGGTATGAAGTCTTTTTTGATAAATCTTCACCATCAGAATGAGAATCTCTTTATTTATCCCGTAGGAGAAATTCTTTTGTTACAGACAGAAGAGTCTGAACAGGACCAAGATCAACTCATCATTTCTTGTTTTATCGTATTCCTTGAAGTCAATGATCTATTATATGTTCACACCAAGCAGCAACCTTCGGGGCTCAAAGTTGAAGCCCATGCGGAAGTGTCAAAACTTGTAATTCACGCCACAACAGCTGGGGGCTGGCTCCAAAAGCGAGTAATTTCCCATAGACTCCCATGTTAAAATGGCCGACTTCACAGCAGAAATTAACATGTTTACAGCCTGGTACAAAAAACCACTCTGGTCTCAGATGATAGGTTCTCTTCTAGTGTCAGTTGTAGGGGGGGTGAATTTTTTTACAACTCACTTGTTTCAATTGTATTCGGACTTAAAATTAGGCATAATTATGGCCGCTTGAGTGACAGACAGTTGACGTATCACAGCGTGAGTTTCCTGCTTCCACGATCGCCCGCCCCCCTAAACCCCGCTCGTGCTCCCCCTCTTTGTCCATATTTGGAGTTTTGGTGGACGTGACGCTGCCAACATGGCGGCGGTCATCACGTCCCGGAACCTCCCACCGAGCCTCAAAACGGCTCTTCAGAAACAAACGGGCGACGTCACGGAAGCTCTGTCCATAGTTTTTACTGTCAATGGTTCACACCTACTGAGTTGACCCAGATTGGCTTGTTCATATGGGTTAAAAGTGCAGCCAACATACGTAAAGTGAGCAGAAAGGAAAAATGGGCCGGCACACAGGACAACACACAACTCATCTCTCAGTAATTTCAGACATAATACTTTAGCATAGATCTGTAAAATCCATTTATACAGCATTCATTTATGGGTCTCTTCCACTGGGTATTGAAATCCTGTTGACCTACTTTTACGCCCCTCTTTCTCTCATTTCTCCATGCTGTGGTTAATTAGAGAGCAGCAATAAAATGCTACCAGACACTGATGTATCTCACCTTGTCCCCCGGGGTACATACAGCGGAACGCTCTTCCCAGCTCCTCGGCCTGCACTCTGCCTGCGGGAGTCAGCTCTCCGCCCCACTTCAGCACCAGCAGCAGGGACGGACCCTCCTTACGTGTGTCTATAAACCCGAGGCAGACAACGAACAAAGGAGCTTCAACACAAACTTATTTAAGTAGTTAAAATAATGTATTCTTAACTTCATACCTTCTTCCTCGCTCGAGGTTTTGGGCTGCCCATGGGGCAGGTAAGTTAGTTGCACTTTTCTGTTGATCCCAGAGAAGTGGCCGTACCTTTGTTAGCAGGAAAGAAACAAAGAAGAAACCTTATGACGTCCATGCACTGTTTAGGTGGTTTTTAGGCACGTCATTTGCTGAGATTACCCAGAAATGATGAGACGAGGGGTTGTGTGAAATAAAGTGACCTGGTTTTACTCATCACTTACATTTCCAGAACAGTCTTCAGCTGCTCCAGTTTGGACTTCTTCTCTTCTATCTCACAGTCATTGTGTTGTCCCAGTTCTGCTAACAGCTGCCGCGTGATGTCCAGCACCTCCTGTTGAGGTTAAAAAGTTTCCCCAACACATTACAAACATTCACAGGATGTTGATCCAAAAACATATTCTTCATTATTCATTTCTACCTGCAGCTGTTTTGGCTTTTTGAGTTTTAATTTCCCAGTTTTGTATCCTCCATATTTTTCAAACAGATCAAAGAACCTGGATATATCAAAAAAAAAAAAACATACAATTTAATCACATGTATTTAATCTGGCTTTGCAGTAAACTGGAAGTCGTTACCATAGAGATGACTTACATGGGGTTGCGGACTTCCATCTTCATCTTCTGTTTCGGGGTTCGGTCTCCGTGTCGGATGACAGCAATGACACAGCGTAGCTCCATCCTGGAGTGTAAGTTAAAACCAGCAGAAACGATGAGAGTGATAAGTGCATTTTGCATAAAGAACAGCACACTGGAAGCTACTTTGTGTTAATGTTTCAGAGAGAAAATATTCTTTTTCTTAATTTCTCATGACTCACATGGTCCCTGAGGTGGTGGGAACAATGGGGATGTCTTCAGCCTCAGTAGGGATGGACCAGGGGATCTGAAACTGTGGAGCCAGCTCACGCATCACGATGTTCCTGGAGAGCCAAATTCTGGTCAGATACACGCATAAAACAACAACAACAACAACAACATGGAGCACACACCCGAGGATCTTGGCACAGTCGTCATAGTACTTCATCGAGTTCTTCACAAAACTGAAACCATTGACGTCGCACACGTAGGAGTGCCCGTTGGCTCGGAGAAGATCAAAGCCACACACAGTTTGCTGCGTGAAAGAAGAAGAAGCTTCTGTTCTTACTCAACAACTAGGAGAACATACACTGTGACATACATTCAGCAGCTCAAACTCTGCTTACCTTAAATGCCAGGCAGACCTTACGGGCCACCAGTTTCTCCATGGCTGAGAGCATGACAGGGTAACGGACCTCCTTCCCCTCACTGTCTCTCTCCACCTTCCCATCTAAAGCAGGAGACTTCCGGGCCTCAGCGTGAGCATAGTCCGGCCCCACGGTGTACACCTGATGCCACACCAGACGTCCACACAGAGCAGCGGGTCCATTTCAACGTTAAAGTGTTTTTAAAAAAAGTGTTCTTCAGTAGTACCTTATGCATACTTTACCTTAACATCAGTGCCATCTGTTGGCATGAACTCTTCATAGATGTAAGATCCCGTCTTCCTCACGCTGCTCTCCGGTGAGTAGACGCTGCTCCGGCTCCCAATCTGACAAAAAACAAACAAAGTCGAGTCTATAAAACACTTCTGTCATAGTTTCTATAACATGCATTGCAAGTTTAATGGCTGCTGCCTCATGTTTGACAACAAGGACACCGATTTATGATAATGCACGACAACATAGAAGGGAAACTACACAGTGCTGCAGGTTATTGTCTGGAGTGTTTAGTCTGTTCGCTTGATTACGATTAGTATTGTTATTATTAAACACATAACATAAAAAAACTGTACTTTAAAAATGTCAAGTACAGTCGAACTCTAAATTTAGCATGAGTGCTAAACACAAGAGCCCCTGCAGGAGGTGAGGAGAGGTCAAAGCTATAAGTTAGCAAAACAGCATGTTCAAAAGCTTCCATTAGTGACCTCTTGTGTCTGACCTGTTGCATTTACATGTACATAGCTGGTGGCTGAAAGGGGTTGTTATGGCAACAGTGACCTGGTGTTTAGGACAGGACTTTTTTTAAGGATGCTGCAGGTGTCAGGTTGAGAAATCAGCAGCTAGTTTTGACCCATCTTTTAGAGCCCTTCAACAGACCTGAGAGCATGCGTTTAAAAAAAAAAACAACTTTCAAACATTATACACTCAACAAAAATATAAACGCAACACTTTTGTTTTTGCTCCCATGTTTCATGAGATGGACTTGAAGATCTAAACTTCATTCCAGATACACAATATTACCATTCCTCTCAAACATTGTTCACAAATCTGTCTAAATGTGTGATAGTGAGCACTTCTGCTTTGCTGAGATAATCCATCCCACCTCACAGGTGTGCCACATCAAGATGCTGATCTGACATCATGATTAGTGCACAGGTGTACCTCCAACTGCCCACAATAAAAGGCCACCCTGAAATGTGCATTTTGTTTCTGCTTTATTGGCGGTCTGGGGACTCAGAACCAGTCAGTATCTGGTGTGACCACCATTTGCCTCATGCAGTGCAACACATCTTCTTCGCATAGAGTTTATCAGATTGTCTATTGTGGCCTGTGGAATGTTGGTCCACTCCTCTTCAATGGCTGTGCGAAGTTGCTGGATATTAGTGGGAACTGGTGCACGCTGTCGTATACGCCGGTCAAGCACATCCCAAACATGTTCAATGGGTGACATGTCCGGTGAGTATGCTGGCCATGCAAGAACTGGGACATTTTCAGCTTCCAAGAATTGTGTACAGATCCTTGCAACATGGGGCTGTGCATTATCTTGCTGAAACATCAGGTGATGTTCATGGATGTATGGCACAACAATGGGCCTCAGGATCTCATCACGGTATCTCTGTGCATTCAAAATGCCATCAATAAAATGCACCTGTGTTCTTCGTCCATAACAGATGCCTGCCCATACCATGACCCCACCACCACCATGGGCCACTCGATCCACAACATTGACATCAGCAAAGCGCTCACCCACACGACGCCACACACGCTGTCTGCCATCTGCCCTGAACAATGTAAACCGAGATTCATCCGTGAAGAGAACACCTCTCCAACGTGCTAGACGCCATCGAATGTGAGCATTTGCCCACTCAAGTCTGTTACGGCGACGATCTGGAGTCAGGTCAAGACCCCGATGAGGACGACGAGCATGCAGTTGAGCTTCCCTGAGACGGTTTCTGACAGTTTGTGCAGAAATTGTTTGGTTATGCAAACCAATTGTTTCAGCAGCTGTCTGAGTGGCTGGTCTCAGACGATCTCGGAGGTGAACCTGCTGGATGTGGAGGTCCTGGGCTGGTGTGGTTACTCGTGGTCTGCGGTTGTGAGGCCGGTTGGATGTACTGCCATATTCTCTGAAACGCCTTTGGAGACGGCTTATGGTGGAGAAATGAACATTCAATGCACGAGCAACAGATCTGGTTGACATTCCTGCTGTCAGCATGCCAATTGCACGCTCCCTCAATGCTTGTGGCATCTGTGGCATTTTGCTGTGAGACAAAACTGCACATTTCAGGGTGGCCTTTTATTGTGGGCAGTTTGAGGTACACCTGTGCACTAATCATGATGTCAGATCAGCATCTTGATGTGGCACACCTGTGAGGTGGGATGGATTATCTCAGCAAAGCAGAAGTGCTCACTATCACACATTTAGACAGATTTGTGAACAATGTTTGAGAGGAATGGTAATATTGTGTATCTGGAATGAAGTTTAGATCTTCAAGTCCATCTCATGAAACATGGGAGCAAAAACAAAAGTGTTGCGTTTATATTTTTGTTGAGTGTATTTACTACGATGCCACTGAATCCCTAAAACCATTCATCGCAGCTTCACAGGTTAATCAGAAAATTTAAGTTTAAAATGTATCCTGTGTTTTTAAAATAATACTATACTGAAATAAAGTGTACGTACTGACAAAATGTAAAGAACAGAATCACTGTGCGCTCCTCAGTACGACTAGGATTGGCCTATATGTGGCCGTTGATGATAAATAGCCAGGGAGTATTTAGCTGGTAATAAACTGGTTTGTACAGGCTGTTGTTAAATATCTATAGCATGTGGAACTCTCATTTTCCATTTTTTGTGTTCTCACAACTTCCGGCCAGGTGCAGGACTTTATACTGAAGTGAACTATGAGCCCACAGGAATGCCGGCATGCTGCTCTGGGTTCAGAGTCAAACAGTGGTGAATGCACCTTTCTGAAGAGTCGCTGGCTGCCTCCACCAGCCGAGGTGGGGTAGTAGATGTAGACGTTGTGGTCCTCAGCACAGACGGGCTTCTCAACAAACGGCTTCTGGAATATCTCTCCGTTCACCTCCACGTGGTCCTCCCCTTCTACCAGGTTACACTCTGAGACACACACACACAGAGCAAATGTTTCTGTCTGGCAGGCGGCTCCTTTTCACTTGCCTTGATAATATATACAGATGACCCTGCAGTGTTTACTCTCAAGCCCTGCGAAGCAGCTCTGCACTCTCAACCATGTGACGTTCGTGGGTCACTCATTACTGTCAGGGAAGGTGGACACATAAACCATCTGATCAGTCCAGGGGCTGTGTCACTGTGTAAAAGCAGGATTTGGATGCCAGACCCATCATATCTCAGCACTTAAGTATGGCACACTGGTGACTGCTTCACATTTGATACTATATTTATCTGTGAGCTGAAATAAAACCAACGCAGCCTCAGATAAATGATGAACAGCAGCTGTTTTCTTTGCCTTTACCAAGGAGATTTTGATTAAATTAGCTCGATGCTGCCTTTTTGTTTCATCTGTAGTAAAGATTTATCAATAAATCATTCGGCAGACTGACCATCCGGTTTATCTGGGTCACGGTTCAGCACAGCATAGCGCGGTAGATCAATCCCTTCCTCCTGCAGGATGCGATACACCTCTCTCCTGTTAAACATGCACAAAAATACAGAAACTATTATAGCATTTTTTTTTTTTACAAGTAATGGAAATATAGGGGTTTCATTAAACGGACGTACCTGTCCTGTATGTAGTACTGCATGTTCAGGTCATTGATGAGCAGAGGGTTTCTCAGTTTGGCATAGCTCACCGCCTTATCCAGCGGGAATCCTGGTTTACATACACACAGAGAAATGAATCAATAAATAAGACTATCCGACAAAAAGCTGCGCAAGAGTCAGAGTCACTCCTGTCTGCATGTGTGTGCTGGACATTGTACCCTTGGAGTGGAAGGAGATGAGGCAGTCACACAGAGGCCATTTGTCCACGGGCTCATTGAGGATGACGTCCTCTGGGAAGATGACTACAGTGATGTACTCAAACCTGCACAGCCTCTCCAGTATCTGGGTCATCGGCTTGGACTTGGACTTCTTCATCATGCAACAGATCCCCACCACAATCTGTCGCTCCGGGGGCTGGAAGAGGGAGAGGAGACAGTGATAAACTAAAGATATACAAAGACCGCTGTGTTCCACAAACCTCGAGACAATGTCAGCACACATTAGCTGAAATGGATGCAGTTTATTCAAAATATCTAAAGTCTAGTCTGTCAACTACTACTCAGCTTAGTAAATCACCAAAGCAACAGATGCCAATGTTAACATTAATTCAATGAGCAAAGGTTGGAGGTATAAAAACCTCATGTCCCCAAAAGAAACAAACTTAGGACTAGTTTTAGGATTTGTACTAACTGGAGAGTTATCCGGCGATCATAATCCTGTTCTCATGTAGTAAACAAGAAAATAACTGAACTGGACTTGTGTACAGGTGAGAAATCTGATACCTGCAGCGTGCACAATAAACAGGTTAAGTGAGGTCTCTCTATGCATTAGAGATATAATGACAGCACCTTCCAGAAGTGCAATGACTTCATTTTTATCAGAAGCTCTTCAGACATTTATCACATTACTTAATTTCATCTTGGAAGCAAAGCCAAAAACTGAGCAACTGCAATATGGATGCCATCGAAAATATGACCCAAAAGCCCTGTACTGCTGACTAATCTGCATTATATAATAATCTCTTGTAGCCAAGTGTCTCCCACCGAGTCTGTGTCTTCGTCGTCCTCATACAGCTCCATGTCTGTCCTTATGCTCTCTTCCAGGACCTCGCTCTCATCGTCCTCGCAGCCCACGAAGAATCTGGGAGCGCCACACCGGCTCTCGCCCGGGCTGTTGGGCTCTGACATCACAGTCCCCCACGGCAGCCCTCAGTGTCCCGCCGCGCCATCGTACACCAACACACCGCTGTAGCAGGTCGCCGATGGGAGGGCGCAAGGCCTAGGGAGAGGGACGAGTCCACTCTGCCTGGGCTACGCAGCAGAGCGCAGAGCTGGTAGACGGCAGTGTGTGAGGTGGAGCAGCAAGCTGGGACTGAATGAGGGATCACTCAAACATTCAAAGTTATGTGGGGAAATTATGGTGCTGGCCAGTCCTCCTCGATGACGTTGTTACTCCAGTTTCTCATTCTTCATTCAGCAAATTCACATCCTAAATGACAGTCTTGGGTTTCCTCAACGGCGAGCTGAGGCTGTAGTTATCCAGTGAGAGCTCTTTCCTCCATTTGTATGCAACACTGATGTTCCTGCAACAAAGTAAAACATTTATTACTTCAACAAGGTGTTCTGATGCTCGTTAAAACTCCTTAGTCACAGTTTTACGTAGTACAATGCATAGTCACAGTCATAGCCAGCAACCATGTGACCAGTTTTATTTTTGGTGAATTTACGTGTACAATAAAGTATTGCACAAAATGTTCTATCATCCCTTTCAGTGTTTATCTAAGTTCAAGGGCATCTGATGTTGTTTTCCCCACAACAGTCTTATGTAAGCGATGTGGGTAATTTTAGTCCTTAAACTGCACAATAAAGAGAACACGATGTATGCCGCTGCAAGTCTCTCCCAATATTAGGCAGAAATAGCCATGTGTTTGTCCAATAATTACCTACAGCAGTGTTACACATTTAACTCTGACGCAGCAAAGCAGCAGGGGCCCTGAACTGCATTTCCATTACCACTGAACATTAGCCAGTCTTGGAGACAGGGAAGTCAGCAGACCATGTCTCGCTGTAGACAAACCACAACCACTCATTACTCTCTTCTCTGGCATACTATCTGAACAACAAACCACTTCACCATCAGGCACAGTCACTCAAGGGTCCAGAACAACTATTTGCAGCTGAAAACACTGTTATTCGTATAATCAGCCCAGAAGGGGTCCAAATGAGATAATAAACACACAACTGTGCAAACTCTGAGATCTGACAGTCAGGGAAAACACAACTAATAATGCCTAAAAGGCCAAGTTCCCTCTGCAGGATTGTGTTGTTTAATTTAAGACTGTGTGAACTCTTATCTAATGTTTCTGGGTAACTGTAAAATAGGTTTTCAAAGATGTTCTTGGGACCGGGATTGGGACTATTACTTCTGCATGAGCAATCTGGGAGATGTTGAAGGGCATGCCACAATATCTTTAAACTTGTGTTATTCAACAAGAGAAACTATCTCAGAAACTATACTGAGAAAAACACACCTAAGAAAAAAACAAAAAACAAATCATCTGACATCAAGGTTGTAAGGTACGAAAGTATGGAACATGGCGGATCATGCTCATGACAACAATATAGTAACTCTAAGCCAAAATGACTTTATTGTAGTCATTCTGTGTAGCTCGTCCCAGGCAACTGCATGCATTACATATATAATATATTCTGTGCACATACACTTGTGGCTAGGGAAATAAAAAGTAATGAAAGGGGTGTACTGCTGCATAAATATTTAACTACTGCCTGTGCACACACACATAAGGACACTCATTCTTACTCCCACATTGGCATGGAGTTGATTTAAAATAAACTCTTTCTATGCTTAAGTGGATTAGTGTTTCAGAGCTTGAGCGTAACAGTTAATCTCTTTCACTACACCTGCCTACTCGAGCTACCAGTGGGGCTGGTATCTCACTGAGCTCATGTCCTCTTTAGTTTTTATTGGGTTATTAGGTGACCCAGTGCAGTTTATGCTCTACAGTTTAATGCAGTACAGAGTTGTTACTAAGGGTCAACAAAGCGCCTGAGACGGAACTACATTTGCAGCAGTGCTTCTCTTTCCCTTTGCCCTTCATTTCACGCATGCAATCTCAGTCTGATTCTCTGGATCTCGGCCACGTGCCCCTCTTTCCATTTACTTGCCATTTTTTTGCAAATATCCCATCACAGACTTTTATGCATTCTTGTAAGAGATACTTAAGAGCTCTTTGTAAGGCAGACACCACCGGCAGAGCAGCCTGGAACCTGCAGTGCAGTGGAACCAGAATCCACATCTCATGTCGTTCAAGAGGAAAAAGTTTCATATGTCTTTGAACAAACAAATAAGGATCGCTGCAACCTGAACAGACTGGCAAAGTGGACTCACTGCATGTGTGTATATACTTATTTTTAGCTCTGTGCTGGTAGTGATGTCATTTCTTACACTTGATATATATAGTTTTTAGACTTTTTGTCTTTATAGTGACTATTCTTATATAAAGCAGAGTAAAAGAAAATCGTTGCATTCTGAAAATTCACCCTTGGTAGTCTGCAAATCATTAACAACTCTGGCCCTTATCTATTCAGATATGTCAAATTTAAGAGAAACCAATACTTTCAAATTAATGAACAATAAAACATTCACAAAGCATACAGAGCTGCAGCTAACACTGGATTCTCACCATCAAGTCATTACTCCAGTCACAGCTAAATCATGGTTTCCCCTTAATCAATAAAATGTAAATATAAAATGTATTCACTTTTTTAAAACTAAAATCCTGAACATCTGGTACCAGCTTCAGAAATTCCACAAATGACATGATTATTGATGGTGCTCTGTCCCGGGCCTGGGGGGATTATGATGGCAAACATTTCACACTTCCTTATAAACAAAGAATTCATTGGTGTAATATGTAATAACAACAGGTTGTTTGATATAAAGTTGGATTTAGTTTGACTCCAATGTTTTGTAGATGCCTCTTAGACTTCAGTGTATAAAAATAACAAATGTTTTTAAGGTTACCAGTCATTTGGCGAGCCACACACTTCAGTTACACCACTATCGCTGAACAATAATCTTAACCAAAAGTAAAACGTACAGAAAAACCCTTAATCTGAAGCAGATTTCAGGTCGTTCCTTGGTTCAACAGGTTCATTAACGTAAAGTGCTTTTTTGACAGTAAAAGGATGCTGTACACGCAGACGTTATTGCGTAAAGACCCAAATAAACAAACCGACTGCACAATGAATATTATCATCTAAACACCTCGTTATAGTTGGTTAAGTTAAAAAAACAACGCGAATTTAGGTAGAAATTAGCCTTAGCTATTAGCAATGTCAAAATACATCTAGCTAACGTTAGCATTCAGTTAGCAACCCGGCTGGTTTGGTAATGTAAACAAGTCTGTCAGGGCCATTCTGTCTGCATTAGCAATAGATGTCGAACATCTGCGCTGTTATTAACGTTAACGTTTTACGTAGGAGCTGTGTCAGTCACGTTTGCGTTAGCAGCGAAGAAGACAAAATAACGAACTCACAGTGAAACTGGGAGGTTTGCACCGCTGCCATCATCAACTCGCTTCCCTCGGTCTTCTTGACAGTGTGCGTGTGAAACCAACCTTGTTTTTTTCAGATGACGCACGTATGTAACAACGAATGGGAAAGGAGAACCAATATGAGAAGGCGTGACAATAGAAACGGATGAACCAATGAGAAACGAAGAATGACAGTCAGCGGCGAAAGGACATTAGCGCCCTCTGTCGTTAGTTAGTGAGACGCGCCCCAAATAGGATTCAAAGCATTCTTATACAGGTTTCAATACATGAGTGACATCATCACAACTGTGTGTAAATAAATAATAAAATAATATAATATAATATAATATAATATAATATAATATAATATAATATAATATAATAATAAAAAAAATAATCATTAAAATAATAAAAAAATATTTATTTATTATAAATTATTCAGAATTAGACAGAAACACTGCTCAAAAAACTAAAGGAAACCTTTATTCATT
The DNA here is from genome assembly GCF_900634625.1 of Parambassis ranga. Lineage (NCBI taxonomy): Eukaryota > Metazoa > Chordata > Actinopteri > Ambassidae > Parambassis > Parambassis ranga. Next base: position 2,233,548 of record NC_041024.1, on the reverse strand, counting down.
ACATAGTGGAATATGTTGAATAAATATAAAATAACATAAATATGATCAATGTAAATCAAAATTATTAACCCATAGAGGTCTGGATTTGGAAGCATACTCAAAATGAAAGTGGAAGATCACATCACAGGCTGATCCAACATGAGTGGAAATTCCTCCAGACAAGTCAGAATGAGGCTCAGTAGTGCGTGTGGCCTCCACGTGCCTGTATGACCTCCCTACAACGCCTGGGCATGAGGCGGCAGATGCTCTCCTGAGGGATCTCCTCCCAGACCTGGATTAAAGCATCAGTCCACTCCTGGACAGTCTGTGGTGGATGGAACGAGACATGATGTCCCAGATGTGCCGGATTGGATTCAGGTCTGGGGAACGGGCAGGCCAGTCCATAGCATCAATGCCTTCATCGTGCAGGAACTGCTGACACACTTCAGCCACATGAGGCCTAGCACTGTGATCATCAGAAGGAACCCAGGGCCCACTGCACCAGCATATGGTCTCACAATGGGTCTGAGGATCTCATCCTGGTACCTAATTGCCCTCATTGAGTCTGTTTCTGATAGTTTGAGCAGAAAATGCATATTAGTGGCCTGCTGGAGGTCATGTTGCAGGGCTCTGGCAGTGCTCCTCCTGCTTCCCCTTGCAGAATGGAGGAGGTAGCAGTCCTGCTGCTGGGTTGTTGCTCTCCTACAGCCCCCTCCACATCTCCTGGTGAACTGGCCTGTCTCCTGGTGGACTGGCCTGTCTCCTGGAGGACTGGCTATGAAGAATAGTTTATTTTACCACATTATCATTTTAAATAAAATAAGATAAATATGATAAAATAAGGTAAAAATAAAACAAAGTAAACAACGTAATCTAAAAATAATGCTATAAATTGACATTACACACATACAATGAACAGAACAGGTCCAAAGAAAAATGTTACTGAAAATAAACCAGAAACAAAGACCTGGGCTCAGCACACACAACCAACACGGCCTCTGACGTCAGCGTGTTTCTGAGCACACCAGCGCTTGTTTGACCGCCACAGCGACCGGTCAGTTACCTGCACCCAGGCCAACTGGGGCGTCCGCAGCGGGGCTGGCTGCTTATGAAAAGAGCATTTTATGTGCCACATACAAGGCTCCTCTGTGAGCACACAGTGAACATGGAGAGGAGAGGGGCACCCACTTGTACAAATATTCACAAATAAATATCCCTTTTAAGTCATAATTTACACTGTTTGTGTTGCATCACAGTTTAAGCACATTAAGTAGATGGAAAAGAGATTTTCAGGAAAACATACTGAGTAAAGGATTCTTGTATTTTCCTCCATTGCTGCTGCCACAAAGACTCTCTAAGAGGAAGCCCTCTCCTGGCCCTCATATGGCTTCTATTTGGGGTGTTACACACTCTCTGTCACGTGCAGCAGCAGGCCAGGACAAGGGGCCTCATTATTGATGCACTTCCTGTCTCTATATGTCTGGACTGCAGGCTGACCCAGGATCTGCCAGTAAAAAAAAAGATATGATCTAAAAAACAGTTTCTCTGTAGTATAAATGCAATTTCCCCATTGTGGGACTAATAAAGGTTTCTTAATCTTAAAAACATCCTGAAAACAAAACCATGCTCAGTAGCAGAGAGAACCTGAACATGTCTCTGTGCAGTGTAACAGATACGAAGACATAAATCATGATAGATTTTGTCTGAATATAGCACATTGAAAATGTTTTCCATATATATGATTTTATCTTTTTTTTTCAGCACAACCCCACCTATATGATCTGATTTATTATGATCATTATTTTTAACTTTAACCTACTCTATTAACATATTAGGCCCAAAAAAACACACCCAATCTGAATTGAAACAAAAAATACTATGACACAAAAATTCTCAATGAACTGTTGGAAAAGTAAACATAGGTAGCAAATATGAACAAAGAAAGGTAACATTTGGTAAAAACATGAAACATGTATTTACAGGCGTTTTTACTGGGTCTATCAACAACCAATAAAAACTGGGAAAGTTTAGAATCTGCACTTTCCAATGACGTGATCAGCAGCACTACAAAATGGCGGTTGGGTTTTTGTAAAAATGTCACATGATCCGAGAAGAAAGATGAAAAAATCTAAAAACATAAAAAGACAATAATCCACATGGAGGCAGTGTTAATTTTGGCAGCAATTTCTGATTTAGTTTTTATTTTAGTCTCGTGACTAAAATGTCATTTGATTTTAGTCATCAACATTTTTGAACTTGACCTTCCTCATGAATCCTCCATAACTACAGCAAAACACTTTTGTGACAACTTAGAAACAGGTCACATGCTGTAAAACCATCAGCAGTGTCTTCATTTATAGATTTTGTCACGTGTATCTTTGAACGGAAGTTAAGATGACTCGTCTGCAAATGTCGCTTCAGGTTTGTTGTGTTTTTACCGCTGATAGTCGCTCCGCACGGTTTAAACAGTCTTGTTTGTCTTGACATCAAACGTGTCCGTGTGTCTGTTCTTCTCCTGTGTTGTGTTACCATGCATGAGGACGCCTTCTTCCAGCATCACGGGGTAACGTCCTTACGCAGAGAGATCACTTCTGATTGGCTCTCTGCCGCCGTCTCCTGATTCGTCCCTCCCTTCCACAAACACAATCTGCTCTGATTGGATCTCGTCTCCATCAATAATTTCGTCTTGTTTTTATTCGTTGACGAAAGTGTCAATACATTTTGTCTTTGTTTTTGGCACCGTGCGTTAGTTTTTATTTAGTTATCGTCTCATTTTTATCAGCAAACAAAGGTCGTTAACGAAAACTATGACGAAAATGATTCGTCAACAAAATTAACACTGCATGGAGGCAGAGGGGGAATGTAACGGCAGCATTTTTATCAACAATGTTTGTGTAATTACACTTGCTGCCAAAAGGGGGAGACAAAGGTTTCACTCTGTAGCTTTAACTCTGTTTACCAGCATCACCTGTGCTCAGTGAGCGTGTTGTGTTAAAGTGCGGCTCTGTAACACACAGAGCGGGTGTGAATTCAGTTATTTTAACACCACCTGTGAGCGTGTCCTGTTTGACCCGTATGCTGAGTTTGGAGTCAAAGAACCACATAAAGCATGTACAGGCCTTCATTCAAAGAGTGAGGGCACGTGTCTCCACAGCCGTGCAGAGCGCCGGCGGTCAGCGGTCCTGTAGCCAGAGGATCAGCTGCGTGTTCCAGCTGAGAAGAAGGTCTGCTCTGTGCTGCTCAGCCAGAAGGAAACGGTCGGAAACACCCTCACAGATCACCAAGTGTTGAGTCTGTGTTTCACGGAGACGACGTGCGGAGACGACGCACAGGCCTGTATTCAAGCTTGGGAAAACCGTGACTGTACGTTCAGGGACTGTCCACTTCAGGTGGAAGGAATGAGGCGTGAACATGACTGGAAAAACCCTGAAAATAGTCCCTGAAACAGCCGAGTGAGGAAACAACAAGCTCTGGAAACTTACACACGTTTCAGAAAAGAAAAATGTCCAATAAGACATTATGACATTATTCCAGCAGCTATTTTAGTAGATATAACACAGTACAAGGAGAGTCACTGAAACCAAACAGCAGCTTGTGTGTGTTCTGAATTCATGAAGGCAGCTACACTACTACTACGTGTAAATCAACCAGAAGCTGCTCATACTGAACATATTTAATATATATAACACGTCTTTAGACTCAAGATACAGCTGTTCATACATATGCAAAAAAAAAAAAAACTAATAAAAAACACACAAGGTGCCGGCAGAGGACAGACTTCTGACTGCAGAAAAACTTCTCAGGTCTCCAAAGTTCAAATGGAAGCTGCTAGAAACACATCAGTTCATAAACAGGGACAATAAGTGTGTGTGTGTGTGTGTGTGTGATCAACTTGATCTTGATGTTTTTGTCTATCTTGCCTGTAAATCATCTCCTCTTCCTTACATGATGTCTTCTAGGAATCTTGCTTTGTCCTTCAGTTGGACTTGGTCCCAGGCTGTCTGGCCTTTTGTGTATTTTTTTTATCAGATTGAAAGTGAAGCTCGTCCTTTGTGCGTTGGACGTGTGCATTTGGGTCATTTTAATGTTACACAACGAGGCACAGCTGAGCCTTGAACCTGAGCACAATACAGATAAATGCTGCCATTAGCAGCTAACAACAGCATGGACTTTTGGAAAAAGTCTATAAAGGACAGGCCTAAGTGATGGCATCCATCCAACTGTCCATCCGTCCATCTGTCCATCCATCAACCCGCTTCGTCACGGCGGGCTGGAACCTATCCCAGCTCACTCTGGGTGAGAGGCGGGGTCCACCCTGGACAGGGTGATGGCATCCATCTCTCACTTAATACACTTAACCAACTAACAATAATAATTGCACTTCCACTTGTGTCCACTCGGAGGCTGGCTCCAAAAGTGAATCCCCACAAACATCCATGTTGAAATGAACAGCAGACTGAGAATGACAGGTGGACGCACTCCACTGCCTCCCCTGTGTTTGGATTAACTGGACGTTTAGGTGGAATCAGGTGAGGCCTCCCACACTGACTCAAAGGCGCTTGTACCAGGAAACAAACATGTGGAGAGAGGGAGGGAGCGATGAGAGAGAGAGACTGCTAGCAGTGTCTGCTAACATAGTTAGCTTGGCTATTGTTCACCTCGTAACACAAAGTAACTGAATGTTTTTATTGAACTGATTGGAACTTTTGCTGAGGGGTGTGTGTGTGTGTGTGTGTGCATGGGGGGTTGCTGTGCTGCCTGGGGGCTCAGGATGTAGGCCTCACCTGATTGTACCATGTGTTGGTTTGTTTGATACAGGATTGTGTGTTTGAGCACTTACCTTTTGTTGTGGCCAGGTGTAACGGTCCAAAGAGTCCCCCTGGAAGCAGCAGGTATTTAAAGTTCCAGGTCAGACCATTCAGGAAAACAGATGCAGGGGGAGTATATTACTGGTTTGTATTTGGTGTAAAGTGTTTTTGTGGGGTAACTTTTAAATAGAGGGAGAAGGAGATCCGCCTTTTTGGTGAACTCCAGGTGTGGTGGCTGCCATCTTGTAGTGATGGGGGTTGCTGTCAGGGCCATATGCTGCCCGTGGTCCTCAGCATGTGGGTGAATTCACTGATGTTTGTTCTGTGTGTGTTGATGCTGCTGCTGCTTGGCCATCCTAACATGGGGAATAGAGATGGTGGTGGTGGTGTTGAGGAGATGGGGGGGGGGGGGGGGGGGGGGGGGGGGGGGCTGCTCAGTGGGTGATGTCTGTGTAGACCTATAGCAGCATAGCTAATAGCTAAGAAGTGACTGTAACTGTACCTTCCAGACCTACACACTGTGTTTGAGGCTAACTACACCTTACTGAACAGAAAGGTTTCACGTCTGGTGTTAGAGGTGGAGGCGGTGCCTGATAGCTAAAGGCTTCTACTGCTTCTGTACACCTGTGCCTCCTCTGTCTGCACAGCTGAATAACTGACAGACCCGGCATACATCCAGCCTAGCTTTACATAAACAGTGAGGCTAACAAGGCTTGTACTGTAACCGTGTGTGGATGAACACCGATGAGAACAGTGACCGCAGAAACAGTGACTATAAACGGCCTCCAATGCTGTCAGTATTATGTCATCGCACCACAGTTCTGCTTTGTTGACAGCCTGCTGAGGTGGAGCTCCAGTGCAGATTTCATCAACGGTCCAGTCATTTCGCCCGACCTGAGGCTTCCAGTATAAACAGCCCGGGACGTGTGGACACACCTCGTCCACACAGCTGCACACAAACATCCTAAACATGGAAAACATCGCACAGCAGGTAACATGGGACAACTGTGACACTGTCACAGCACACACGGAGGAGTGAGCACAGCTGCCTCTTTGAAGCCCGGTCCGGGCAGGTCAGTTACTGCACGCCATTCAGATTTAAATCCAGAGCGGCTGACCCTCAGAGAACAACACAGAAGCTCTGAGACGCAGCATTCTCCCTGCTCCTGCATAAGGAGACCGGAGAAGAGGAGGGAGACTGTACTAAAGACTAAAACTCAGCTAAGTGGGGCTCCGTTTATATCAGTGGCAACAACATGTTAGGTGTGTGAATGCTCTGTAATTGCCATTTCCTGCTGCTCAGTGGTCCCGGGCTGAATGAGCAGCTTTGTCTCCACATTTTTTTTCTCCCTTCTTTTCAGGAGTGAAATCGAGTGGAGAGAAGTTAAAGGGCGAGGTGTGATACTCAAAAGACTCCATTAATGAGTAGAAAGGTGACGGCAGGACGACAAAGCACAGAAACATTTTACCCTGAACAAAAGCTTCGGTCACTGCGGGGTCACTCCCAATCTCAGATTGTCTTAATGCTGCTTTACATGAACACGCCTGAGCGTTTAACATCAGCTCACTCCACTGACTGGGTGGGTTGGACGGCGCACACCCTCTCACCTCCACCCCTCTACTCGTTTTTCCCCCCTTACCCCCAACAAATGAGCCAAGAATGCCAGATATCCCCTGTCTCCTTCAAAATAAAAGCTTTTAAAGAAGTTGTATTCCTCTGCTGGCCAGTCAAGACTCACTTTATACCCGGGAGTCGACTTTTTAGATATAAAATCATCATATTAGTGAAATTGTCATGATTCTTCTGCATTTTCACCAAACATTTAAAATGTTCCTGTGATGAGGGATTTACAAAGATTTTTATTTTTAGATTTTTTAGACCATTTTCATAATAATCCTAATCTAATCTAATCTGTCCAGAAGGTGAAAAATACACAAAAATTAGGATTTCTGCTGATTTCCAACTCAGCTGATAATAAATATCCTTTAATTACTCCAGAGTATTAAACAACAAGCAGGTCCGTCACTTTTTGGGGTCCCCTGGAAACATTTGTGTTGTTGGTGGTGTTCTGTCCCACTGGGATTATGTTCTTTTATTCAGTGATTATACAGTCACTCTCTGTTATTATATATTCTTTACACAGCACAGTATGAGGTATATGTTTTGAACAGTTACTGTCAGAACTGTTGTTCCAATAAATTGCTTAAATGAGAGACGTTTCTTAGTCTTACTTCCTCAAACCAATGGACGCACTGACACTGAGCCAAGAGACTGAGACCAGAGATAAGACTCAGTAAATCTGATTCTGCGTCGATTCATTACACGCCTCAATGTAATTAATACACATCAGATTGGATCTGTCACCACTTGGCTGCAGCAGCAGCAGCAGCACTGAGAATTGGAGCCAGCTGCTTTTATTCTGAAGGCCGCCCTCAGACCCCTCATACTTCGCTGTGAGCAGCTTGATCCCTCTGAGGGTTGACAGGCAGACCTGGTCCCAGGTTCTTTCCTCTGCGCACAGCCCAGCATCCTGACCTCTCTGCTGGGACTTTACCACACACAACCTGGAAAGTTGGAGCTCAACTGAAGCAGAGACTGACGTGAAGAAGAGTTTGACATCCACAGGTGAGGAATACTTTGGTGCATTATGTGAAGAGGAACAGATGTTATGTGTATTGCACGTGAATTGCACTGTAAATATTTATTTATTTAAAAGCCCACATTAATTTCTAGACTTAAAAACAATGTTTATGTAATGTTGTGTATAATGTTGTCATAATTATTTTAGCCTGTAAAATATGAGAAATACAGACATTCTCCTTAAGCAATCCCTGCAGTCTGATATTTAATATGATCTTCACCATGGATAGAATAAAGAGATTAAATCTGTATTTTTCAGACAAAAGGTTTTTGGAAGAAGCCTGAGAGACAACAAACAAAAATTTAAAAAAAATGAACAAATAAATTCAATTCAATTGAAAAAGATAGCGATTTAAGTCATACATTAAAGCAAAAATAATTCATTTATAGTTGATATTGCATGTTTATTATTTAAGTGTATCAATATGTAATATGACAGGAAACATATCAGTTGGATTTCATTTATTATACTTAAATAAAAATGAAGATCAAATTTCAGACTAGATCAGATCATCTTCCGTATCAGAAAATCATGTTTTTTAAACATCAGAAATGTTCGTGTAGAGCGACTGTTTACCCGGAGTTGTACAGGTGAGGACCGCAGCCCTGCCTGGACCGCTGCCATCCTGTCTCGCACTTTTCCACCTGAATGTGAGCAGTGTTGAGCCGTGATGGAAAGGGTGGACTCTGGAGCACACAGCCTGCTGTTTACATAGGCCCTGGTGTCGTCAGAGCTGCCATAATACGGGCTTCACGGTGGAACAGATCTGGTCTTATGGGCCCCCGGTCTCTCTGGGAGTGGACCTCACCACAGCGGCTGAATGAGCACAGTGTGGAGCCGGCCACACGGCTGCTAATGAACGGTCAAACATCGCAGGGCTGCAGGGGACACTCCCTCCACCGTGTTTGAAGAGAGATATAAACATTTTACTGACAGATGTTTATACAAAATATAAATAAAATACACTGTAACCAGGAAATGGACAGAACAGAACAGTATTCTGCATAATTATGGAAGTTCTCTGGTGGCATTTAGCTGCCTCAGGTTTGTTTTTGTGGTCCTGATGTTGCTCACGTTGGCTTTCAGGATCTTTTCAGGATCTTTCAATATGTTCTCTGACAGTATGCTGACATCACATCAGACCTCTGGTTTGTGTTTAACGCCCGGATTTGTCTGGTTTTCATGGTTCAGGTAAACATGATCAGGTCGGCTGTGCTGCTGTCTGTGTGTCTGAACATCATCTCAGCAACGTTTGATTACATGTTTGAAGAGCACTCTGTAATGGGTGAGACATCACACTGCACCATCTTTCACTAATTCACATTTTAGTCAGAGGGCACTGATGCTCTGTTCTTCCCTTCACAGACCCAGACGATGTTCTGAGTGTCAGCATTCCTCTGGAGGGGCCACAGCGTCCTCTACTGGGGGGCACACTGGATCTACCCTGTTACTTTGAGGTGTGTAGGTGTAAGTTTTTGCCATTTCTGTCTGTATATTCCATCAAAATATTTACCAACATTCAGAAACCTGATCACCTGTCAGTGCCAAATCTGAAGGCATTCGTAAGACATTGATTGCATTCACCAAACTGGGATGGACATGACCTCACAGTGACATTGACCTTTGACCTATGACCATCAAAATCACTTTATACTTTCACTCCAAATGACTTTGAAGAAATTTGTTGTTTCCTTTGTAGGACCACACAGTCCCTGACCCTGGAGCTCCCACCATTGCCCCCCTTTCTCATCGCATTAAATGGAGCTTGGTCACCAAAGAAAAGGTCACGACCATCCTCGTGGCCCTGGAGGGACAGGTGCTTATCGGTGAGAACTACCTGGACAGAGTTCATCTGTTAGGCTACCCCAAGACACCGTCAGATGCTAGCATTACGATATCTGAGCTGCGCTCCAGTGACACAGGCGTGTATCGCTGCGAGGTTCAGCACGACATCGAGGACAGCCATGGCGACGTCCACGTGCAGGTTCAAGGTACGCAAATCACTGTCGGAGGTGACGGCAATGGATACAACGGCTCAGATCGACCAGTCCGCCTTTAACCTAAAGGACATGTATCTCATATATCTCTGCAGGTATTGTGTTCCACTATCGGGCCATTATGGGGCGCTACAGTCTGACGTTTGAAAAGGCGCAGGCAGCATGCACCCAGAACAGCGCGGTCATGGCTTCACCTGAACAGCTCCAAGCGGCCTACGATGATGGCTTCCACCAGTGTGACGCTGGCTGGCTCTCAGATCACACAGTCAGGTCAGTGTGTCAACTTTCTAAATACACTCCAGCCTCTGAAGACTTGTAGTAAATTGGTATCTGAACTTGTCACGTCATTCCATAAAAAGGTACCCAATCCACGACCCTCGTGTGAACTGCTACGGTGACAAAGACGAACTGCCCGGGGTGAGGACGTATGGAGTGCGAGACCTCAATGAGACCTATGATGTTTACTGCTTTACTGAGAAGATGACAGGTATGTGAAGACAAGTGCACCACTGTCATTTCATTCTTTTATTTGAGTGCCCCATTTTCTCTGAAACAGGCAGAGTTTTCTACACTGCTTCTGCTGAGAAGTTCACCTTCTCTGAGGCGGTGGCAGCGTGCTCCAATCAGGGAGCTCGGCTCGCCACGACAGGGCAGCTCTACCTGGCATGGCAGGACGGGATGGACGTCTGTAACGCTGGCTGGCTGGGGGACAGGAGTGTCCGCTACCCCATCAATGTACGTCGTCCACAGTGCGGAGGTGGTCTGCTGGGTGTGCGGACTGTTTATCTCCACACCAACCAGACAGGATACCCACTTCCTGAGTCCCGCTATGACGCCTTCTGCTACACAGGTAGGCCACCATTCAGGAAAAGAAAGAAGACACAAACATCCACCTCCTGCATTGAACATTGTCCTTTTCCCCTGACACCTTCAGAGTCCCCTGATGAGGAGGGTTCAGGCCTCACCGAGGAGGGAAGTGGTGTGTTGAGTGTTACCACGGTGACACAGAATCCTGAGGTGTTCTTCAGGAAGACGACCACTGAGAGCGAGGCAGTCGGAGAGGTGGAGACTCGACAGCCTACTGATGTGTACGTCACCTATACAGAGAGCCCCACTGAGCTGCCGCTGCCTGAGCCGCCCAACGTCACTGAGCTCATCACGGATGTGATAGAGTCGGTCACCGCCCATCCAGGTGTAGCCAAGAAGCCTCCATCCTTTGTGATGCCTCCAACTGGTCAGTGAGAAAAGTGTAACACAACAAAGAAAGCCTGGTGAGTGTCCTTGATTGCCATGTCCCTCATTTCTCTTGTTGCAGGCGTGGTTTTCCATTACCGCTCAGCTGCTGGTCGCTATGCCTTCACTTTTGTTGAAGCCCAGCAGGCTTGTCAGAGAGTCGGAGGCTTTATCGCCACACCCCAGCAGCTCCAGGCGGCATATGAGGCTGGATATCACCAGTGTGATGCTGGATGGCTTCTGGACCAGACTGTCAGGTAAAGCTCAAATGTACTTTTACAGCCTTCCCAAAGCAAGATTTGATAACTCATTATTACTCCTGTGTAGGTATCCTATTGTTTTCCCAAGAGAGAGGTGTGCTGGAGACCTGGGAGATGAACCAGGAGTCCGGTCCTACGGTCTGAGGCCAGCTGATGAGAGATATGACGTGTACTGTTACATTGATGGGCTCAAAGGTGATACAGGACACTGAAAATGCAGAGAAACAGTTTATTCTTTATTGCTGACATCTCTTCATCGTCTCCATCATCTGGTTGATAGGTGAGGTTTTCCATGTGGGATCCGCTGAGGGTTTCACCTACGATGAGGCTGCCTCGAGCTGCCAGGAGCAGAATGCCTTGCTGGCCTCCACAGGAGAACTCTACGCAGCCTGGAAAATGGGTTTCGACAAGTGTCGGGCAGGATGGCTGGTGGATCATAGTGTCCGTTATCCCATCAATAACCCCCGTGCTGTGTGTGGAGCAGGAAGACCAGGAGTGCACGCTGTGTACTCTCACCTCAACCAGACTGGCTATCCGGAACTTGATGCCAGATTTGATGCATACTGTTTCAGAGGTAAACCAGTTCGTTCTAGTTTTATCATCTATCGATTTGACATAATTATTCATCAGTGTCTCTGTTTGTTGCAGCGGACCTACAGCTAATTGCAAATGAAACTGGACTGAACATCACAGATATCCAGGAGGCTCTGATAAACCTGACTTCAATTACCGATTTGCTAAGACCTGGTAAGTCCAGATCCAATCAAGTAGACTTCATATTGTTTCTAAGGAACCTTACACTTGTTCTTCTGTGTCTCTTTACAGTTGTTCCCTCCATCACACCTCCCATCATTGTGGAGACCTCAGGCTCTGGTTCTGGCTCCGCAGACTTTGGCTCTGGAGTTCGTAGTGGCTCTGGAGTTTCTTCTGGAGATCTGTCTGGCTCTGGAGACCAGATTACCTCTGGAGACCTATCTGGATCTGGAGATCAGGTGACATCTGGAGACCACTCCGCTTCAGGGGACTTGTCTTACTCTAGGGACTTGTCTGGATCTGGAGATGGAGCCAGCAGTGCAAGTGCAGAGCTGCCCAGTGGAGAATCTGGACTTGGCAGTGGTTCTGGATCAGGTCTCAGCGGAGAAGGTTCTGGCATCACTGTTGTTTTTTCAGGCACTGACAGCATTGTCTCAGGTGAGGGCTCAGGTTCTGGAGGAGTCCAGGAAGCTGGAGAGGGAAGCACAGAGATTCTCATTGTCCCTTCATCTGGTGAAGGCTCTGGAGTGCTCAGTGGTAGCGGAGATCTGTCCGGGTCTGGCACAAGATCTGGATTTGGCTCTACAGAAAGTGGGTCTGGAGAAAGTGGGCAATTCTCCGGCATGACATCTGGTTTCATCACAGGCCGGGACTTTTCTGGGTTCAGTGGTTTCCCATCTGGAAGTGGCAGTGGACAGTCAGGGGAGCCTTCAGGAAGTGGAGACACCCAGATCTTACTGAGAAATGAGGAACTCATCGATGCATCCACCCCTGTTACCCAGAGGGAGCATGAGCTTGGTGGAGGTGTGTTGGTGTTCAGTGGCTCTGGGGACCTTTCAGGATCAGGACTTGTCAGTGGCTCAGCCTCTGGAAGTGGCACTGAGTTCTTCTCTGGCGTGACCTTTTGGGGGTCAGGATTCACTGAGCTCACAGGGTCATCCTCTGGAGAGCAGGAAGCCTCTGGGTTTTTACTCTACAGCTCTGGAGAGGGAAGCAGTGAACACGTGTCTGGATTTGGAAGTGCGAGCTTCATTTCTGGGTCTGGATCAGGAGTTTTTGGATCAGGAGTTTCTGGATCAGGAGTTTCTGGATCAGGTGTTTTTGGATCAGGAGTTTCTGGATCAGGAGTTTCTGGATCTGGAGTTTCTGGATCTGAGTCCTCTGCTAGTGGAGAAGACAGCAGTGTGACATTCCTGACGGGGGATATTATGACAAAGATATCTGGAGGTTCTGTTCTGTCTATGGAGCTGGGACAGGGGTCTGTGGAGTACAGTGCTGATGGAAGCAGTAGCGGCAGTGGCTTTTTCTCTGGTAGTGGGGACAGTGAGTCATCTACAGCTACCTCCAGTTTTTCAGGATCCTCCTCTGGAGATCTGCCTCAGGTGGTGCTGCCATCTCCACTGAGTGAACAGACTCCGACAGAGAGCAGCCCACGACCTGAGGAAGTCCTCAATGCAGCTGCCATGACCCCTGGTGATGTTTATGTGACGCAGAGCCCTCCACTTGTCCCTGCAGGACTGGTAGCTCCTCCTGTGGCAGCGACACCAGCCTCTGTGCAGGCAGCAGGCAGCGTGGAAGGTAAGAGATCCAAAGACCTTCTTGTTCCTTACTTTTTACCTCCTTGTCACTGGCATTAAGGACCAGCTGGCTGCATGCCACTGTGTCCTGATACACCCCTGAGCAGCACATTGACATGTGAATGAAAACATACAACAGATTTATTTATCTAGAATAGATCTAGATCTATTTACAGCACAGGCAGCTCATTGGCATTTAAAGGTTTATACAGGGGCTAACAGAAAGCACTCAGAATGAGTCGAGCCAAAACATGAATCAAACTCTGGTAATATGCATTTGTACTTAAACGTAAGGGGGCATCTTACCCAAATAGCAAAATTGGTGGAGCCAAATCTGGCTCACTTTAACGCTCTTATCTGGCCCACTTATCTCGTAGATTGACGGCACTCGAGCAAAGTGGTCCAGACCAACAAAACTCTACCAAACACTGCATGTGGGCCACTTTAGAGCAGAACACAGTGTAAAGATGGCCCGCGGTAAATCTGAATTTTGAGCCACATTTATTATTTTACCACTATAGGCTCAGGGTGCTCTATCAGTGCCAGAAGGGGGCCAAATTTGCTTGATATCTGGGTCTGTGCCCCTTTACCTGCTCATGTAGCTGAGGTCAAATCTCAGGTCAAATATACCAACACAACAGAGCAGAGCAGACCTCTGACGACACAGAACACGGCATAAAAACAGGAAAACGCTGTGAACTGTGTCATGATTTCTATTTGGAGACACTGAGAACTGAGCTTTTAAATTACAGTAGAGTTGCACTACAGACTTGTTGTTTATGGTAAAGAAAGGCAGGAATGTTTACAGCTGATAGAGATGAATACTTTTTCTTCTTTTCTTCTTTGTCATTCATGGAGGACATCATGTGTGAGTTAATTGTTCTTCTAGGAGTTGTTAACCCCTGTGAGCCGAACCCGTGCGGTGGCGCTGCGTGCACAGCTGAGGACGGTGTTGCGTTCTGCCACCGTGAGTCCACTCACTGTTTTTAACGTCTCTGAAATCACCTGAAATCAGATCTGTGTGTTGGTTTGTCTTTTCTCTGCATGTTTGATATCACTGGTCTGCATTTATTAGACATCTTGTTACAGATAAACATTTAACTGATTCCTGTAAATCAACCTTACCAGAACTCCCCTTTCTCTCTCTGTCCTGATGTGTTTGTATTTGTGTTGTTTGCCTCGTTTTGTGCATCCTTGTCTTGACTGTGGGTCTCTGTGGGTCTCTGTGGGGTCTCTGTGTCTCTGACTGAAATGTCAGATATGATGGGCTCTGCTGCTCTGAGGACGTAGCGCCTCTGTGTCACACGTGTCGGTTGTGTCCTCAGACTGTGTGTTGTTTTTGGTCTGCTGTTGCCGGCACGCCGCCCCCGCTCTGCTGTCTGCATGCTGTGGAAACATAATGTGTTGGTGCCTCCAACCTGCATGAATACTCAGCTTCAGCTGCAACATGAATTTACTGCTAATCTGTGCAAATCTGATGGTTGCAGTAAGCTGCTCCAGCTGCAGTGTGTTGTCACTAACTCCTCCACCCTCAGCTCACCATCCCCTCTCCCCCTCCCTTGCTGAAACAGTAGTGTCACCAGCCCCACCCCACACCTTTCTTACAGAGGTAGATGTGTGCCACTCCAACCCTTGTGCCAATGGAGCCACCTGTGTGGAGAGTGCAGACTCTTTCAAATGCTTATGCCTGCCCAGCTACGGAGGGAAGCGCTGCGAGATCGGTACGAGATCAGCTTCAGCTAATGCATACTAACAACAGCCTCTCAAAAACAACTGAAGAGAGAGAGAGAGAGAGAGATGCTACAGTCAGCAGCAGACAGCATCACTGCTCAGTGAGGTCAATGATGTGCCTGTGGTTGCCATGGAAATGGCATCCATCATTAAGGTACCATAAAGGGTCAGCTCAAACAAATCAAGAAGCAACGCATGCAGGTCAATGCTCAGTGTTTGACTGTACAAACACTGCACAGCTAACGGCTTCCCAACATGCTGACGAGATGCAAACACAACAACAGGAAGTGCTCAGGAAGTTAACTCTTGAAGCACCGAGGTTCTCTGGTGGTCTGGAGCAGCCAGTCCGCATCCTGTAAGGAGGCTCACTAACAGGAAGTTCTGTTCAGTGTGTCTGCATATGATGTCACAGGATGCAGACATCGCTGTGGTTCCACCCACTGAGTGGCAAAAAGCTTGTTGAGTGTCAGGGTTGTGTTGAAAACTGTGGCTCGTTAGGAGCGGTTTGTGTGACCGACTGTACAAACAGGCCGCTGAAATCTAAAGAGAGAAGGTGGAAAAATAGGTGCATGTGTCAGAGTATCAGTCATCTGAACTGGGAAACACTGACCTGTCATATAGTAGCAAAATGTAAATGTTTTTATTATAAAAATCACAAAGAAATCACCCATCTAACTGCTGCTGTTAGTGTTCAAAGTTCCTCTCCGACTTGTTGTGTTTTCTCTGATCTGATTGGTTGAAGTTATCAATGACAACTAATCAGCCAAAAGAGGTGAGCAAGTATGTGTGTTTCTGTGATTTGGTTGATGTGACCCTTTAAATAAAGTGTTGGAGCGACAGAAGGAAAGAAAAACTCTGTTCTGTTAGGACAAAGTGAAAACATTAGGGAAGAGTGAGGAAACGATGAGGAGGTGTCCAGGCGCCTCTGAATGACTGCTGTCCTGTGCTGACTGTTTGCTGTTGTGGCTGCAGATGAGCAGCAGTGTGAAGACGACTGGACTAAGTTCCAGGGGAACTGCTACCTGCACTTCTCTGACAGAGAGGTGTGGCTGGAGGCCGAGCAGCGCTGCCGCGACCTGAACGCCCACCTGGTCAGCATCATCACTCCGGAGGAGCAGCACTTTGTCAACTGTGAGGAGAGAGAGAGAGAGAGAGAGAGAGAGAGAGTGAGAGTGAGAGACAGAGAGAGAGAGAGAGTGAGAGAGAGAGAGAGAGAGAGAGAGAGAGAGTGAGAGAGAGAGTTAAAGAGGGCGAGAGAGTGAGAGTGAGAGAGAAGATAGTGAGAGAGAGAGTGAGAGAGAGAGAGAGAAAGAGGGCGAGAGAGAGAGAGAGAGAGTGAGAGAGAAAAAGTGAGAGTGCGAGAGAGAGAGAGAGAGAGAGTGAGAGAGAGAGTGAAAGAGGGCGAGAGAGAGAGAGTGAGAGAGAAAGCTGAAGATGGCGAAGTGAGGGAGAGAGAGGGGCAAGAGAGAGTGAGAGCGAAGTGAAGACTAGATGAGAGAGAGCTGACGAGAGGAGAGGGAGAGGAGAGATCGAGAGTGAGATAGAGATGAGAGTGAGAGGAGCGAGTTGAAAGAGGGCGACGAGAGTGAGAGGTGAGAGAGGAATATAGTGAGAGAGAGAGTGAGGAGAGAGAGAGAGAGAGAAAGAGGGTGATGAGAGGAGAGAGAGTGAGAGAAAAAGTGAGAGTGGCGACGAGAGAGAAGAGAGGAGGGCAAGAGAGCGTGAGCGAGGAGAAGAGAGTGAGAAGAGAGTGAGAGAGAGAGAGAGGTGGGCCGATGAGAGACGAGAGTGAAGAGAGAGAAGAAGAGAGGCGAGAGGCGAGCGTGAGAGGAGAGAGAGATGAGGAGAGAGACAAGAGGGCGAACGAGAGGAGAGAACCTGAAATGGAGAGAGGCTGTGAAGAGAGAGAGAGAGGGAGAGAGCGAGAGAGAAAGAGAGTGAGGGGGGAGTGAGAGGGAGAGAATGACTCTAAACGTTTTAATCCCACAGCGCACACACAGGATTACCAGTGGATCGGACTGAACGACAGAACAGTCGAGGGCGACTTCCGCTGGACAGATGGCACTCCGCTGGTGAGTGAGGACGGTCTGATGTTTGAGCAAACCACAGGCCGGCAGAGCTGCTCTCACATTTCTTCTTCCTCTTCTTCAGCAATATGAGAACTGGAGGCCGAACCAGCCAGATAACTACTTCCACTCCGGAGAGCACTGTGCGGTGATGATCAGGCATCAGAGCGGCCAGTGGAACGACGTGCCCTGCAACTACCACCTACCGTTCACCTGCAAGAAGGGCCCAGGTACACTTGAGTCTAACGCCCTAAAGCTGTCATTGGACTTCTAGTATTAAAGCAGAGTCATCCTGCCTGTGGAGGCAGATGTGAGCAAACAATTCACATCAAAGTTTGATGTTTTCTTTTGTACTGAACACCTGTTGGCAGCCAGAATGAACATTTCTTTGTCTTTTCTAACCTTCATTTCCATCACGACCCCTTTCATGTCGGTATCAGAATGACGAGCACCAACAGCTGCCTGCATAGGCGACAGCGGATTAAACAGGAAGTTGGTACCTGTCACTCAAAGTGGTTACAAACATTTCCTAAGAAGAAAACAGGACAGCCGTCCACACAGACCAGACACCTGCTGGTTATTCTGCTGTGAAGTCGGAGGACTATGGGATTGACTCAGCCCTCTAGTGGCCACTATAGGAACTGCATCCTGCTCGGCAGTCACATGACCTCTGCTTGTGTCCTCAGTGTCGTGCGGCTCACCGCCTGAGGTGGAGAACGCTCACATGTTCGGTACCAGGAGGGAGGAGTACCCCGTCAACGCCATCATCCGCTATCAGTGCAACCCAGGATTTAGACAGCGCCATCCGCCGGTGGTGCGCTGCCAGCAGGACGGCCAGTGGGAGCAGCCGCAGGTGGAATGTACCGATGGTGAGTGGGGGTCTGCGTGGACACGCTGACAGCCGCGTTGTTGTCTAATTATAACTGTGGTGTTTTGTTTGTTCTGCTGCAGTGAAAGCCAGGAGGAGGATAGAGAGACGGAGCAGCGAGCATCACTGAACAAAGAGCAAATTACTATTGATAGCACACAGAAATCAGCTTTAATATTAGTGGAGATGATTTGAAGAGAAGGGTGCTGCGTTATGTGATTTCCCCCAATTCCCTCCTAATATATTTGAAATACATATAAATATATATGATAATGTTAAGTTTATTTTGTGATGTGTTGTGTTTTAGTGGAATCTGCTGTAGGTCTGTATCACACAGACACACTGGCACATTAGGACGTGCAGCTTTCAGAGAGGAACACCAGCAGGTCTCTGTTCGGCCTCTGTCTGTCATCCCTGCCGCTCTCTGCTCTCTGAGTCTTCCTCCTTTCGAAGAAGCACTTTGCTGCATGGAACATGAAACAGCTCAGAGCGAGCAGGGCGTCACAGGAGGAGCATCTGTGCAGCTAATGAGCACAAAGTTCAGCCGAGAGGCTGCGAGGGTTCACTGCACGGCTGCACACACAGACCAAGCACACACACACTCTGTCTCTCTGCAAACACTGGAGTGTTTCCAGGGACATTAAATGGTGACGGACCTGCCGGGATGTGCTCGTGTGTATTTTTAAGAAGCTGCAAATCATCAGTTATGATGGAAATTAGATGTATTTTTCTGCGACTTGTCAGCGTGTCCCAGCGGCTCCATCAGCCCTGATGAGTATTTGCATCGTGTGTGTTGTCGAGGTGATGACGTTTTGTTCTGAATTTGCTGCTGTGTTGTGTGTTTTCCTGCTGTGGCAGTGCAGTGAGCCCTCTGAGGATCAACTTTATATATACAAAAAATCATATTTTTTTACATGGCATTACATTTAAATACGAACCAAAGCACATGAGAACAGATGTGTTGATGAGGCTTAAACCTCCAGGTATGAATCTAACCCGGCCACTTTGTTCATGTCACATGTTCTCATGTTTGGCATTAGCTTAGCTTAGCATACAGACCCAGGCACAGGCAAGTGCAGTTTGGACAAGCGAACTCATAAGTTTGAAATAAAATGATGAAATATTGTTTCATCATTTTCAAACTTTTCTGTAAGAAATCGTCAAATAAAGGAATATTGTTATGATCCTGATCAATGTTGGGTGATAACATCTTATATACATTAGTATTTACTGTTGCTGGAGACCACGTCAGCATCAGCACCACAAAAGCTCCATATTCAGAGGCTGGCGTGCTCACACTTTGTTTCCACTGGTCATCTCCCATGAGGCTGTGCGGTGCACGGCGTCTCCGTGTAAACTTTTTTTTTTTTTTACTGCTTTCAGTTGTGCACTTGTTGTATGTCATTGATGCTGTATGTGGGGGGGGGGGGGGCTGTGCCTCTTTCAGACATGTTCTCACCTGCTGCATAATCAACCAAAGACTGGTGAACCTCTCAGCGCTGCACTGCTGCCTGCACGCCTCCGTTTCATTCACTCTGACAGGGAACGTTGTCGCCATGAACATTGTTTGGTCTCACACGTCCTGCTGCTGTTCACACTCACTGAAGCACCAAATGTGGATTCATCTGCTGCTGAGAGTAGTCGCCAATCAACTGCACTGTTTCCTCCTGTTGGTCGCTGTTTTAGAAAAAGATCTTGTTGCTCTTTTTTTTTAATGGACTTTATTACATAAATAATTCAAAACAAGACCATGAAATGTGCAGCTATGACCAGAAGCATGCCATTTAAAGGACAAAATAGAGGTGTATGCATTAATTTATTGAACACATGGAAAATAAAAACATTTAAACTACACTGGCCTCATTATCTCATGACTTTTTGTGTCTTGTTTCATGTTTTATGCCATGAAAGCATCGGTGTTTGAGCTCAGACCTGTCAAAGCTCAGGCCCGCCCTCCTTGTCAGGAGAGCGACCGCCGCCCAGATGTTCCAGGTGTGGACCACAGGCCGCCTTTCACCTCCTCCTGCCTGCGTCTCAGTGAGCGCAGTGTTTCTGTGGTCACAGCTCTGACTCACCAATGACTGTAAGTTTGTATTTGCACAGCGGGGTGGACTGCACATGCTGTCAGCTTTACCTTGTTGTCTTCAATGGAGTTCTTTTAAAGTGCTCTTGCACTACACCCTCTATCCACACACACACACACACACACACATGGCTTCACTGCTCTATGAATTGTGCACTTATTAGAGAATTGGTTAAACCTTTACTTTAGGGAGTATAATTTAAACTTCTATATTACTGTATATGGCTTTGTGACACTTAAACCACAGGTAAAATGTCTTTTCTCACATAATTACCTCGTCAAACAAGGGTACTGACTGGAATTTACATTTTTTAAATCCTGGTGCTGTTCATTGATGGACCACTAGATGGTGCTGCTGTGTCATGCCAGGCACTACTGTCACTGTCAGCAGCTGTACAGGCTCAGTTAACCGTAATGTGGTCATAATGTGACCCATTCTAACCTGTTGGTTTTATTTATTTTAGGAAATAGGCAAGAGCTATTGTTGTTTGAATGTCAGTGCATGTTTTGTAAGTCTTTCTGTCTGTTTTTGACTAAATTGCTGGCAAACTACTTCGTAAACGAGATTTGTCGCATCAAACGGTATTTTAAAAGAACCACCAGTACTTTTAACCACCCTTTGGCCAGAAAATCTAATTTACCACTCCAGTAACATATCATGAATCACACCACAGATATTGTTGAAGTATGTATAATTATTTTAGTGCAATTTACATATAATTCCGGTGAGTTTTCGTTTCTGGCTGTTTGCGGAACCAAACACCCCACAGCTGTTTTCTGGCCGGACCTCAGAGGCGGCGGACTTCCTGAAGCTTTTTCTTGCTGGATGAACGATGGCTTTCCCAGAGTTTATACACATTTGAAATTAGTGATAGAAATCCAAAATAGCAACTTAAGAAGTCAGCAACGTCCCACGTATTTTACAGAGTTATTGTGTTTTCCAAAATGATTCATAAAGTCATTTGACATTCACGGAGTTTAGCTGGTTAGTTAGCGAAGCTGCGCTAACCCAGCGTTAGAACAAACATCTCACCCTAGCTTTGGAAAATCTCTAAAAAGTAAGTGGCCTTGCATCTAACAACTTAATTTTATTAGCGAGAAACAAGGCGCTTACAATTCACTAAAAGGGGCTGAAATCGACGCTAACAGCTAACATGCTAGCTTAGCTGCGTTAGTTGTTGTTGGCCAGATATGCGTTTTCCCTGCGTTAGCAAGTCACACAGACTGAGCACTCAAGTTAGAGATTATAAATCCTGAAAATACCGTTTTATTCTGATAATCAGACGTGGAGAGAGTGCTGAAATATTTATAATTACTTTTACTTGAATATTTTTGGTATCTTACTGCTAAAAAATACAATAAATACAAAGTTATTTGTACCAGTCAGAATAACAAGTCTGCTACCTAAAAATATGCTTAATGTAAAATCATATATAATTCAGCATAAAGAGCACATCAAGACAAAATTATACTAATTTCACTGTGACACTCTGCCTCTACGTATATGCTTAAGTAGTTTGATTAATGTTAGTACACATAATAACTAAAGATTTCTGCACATAATTGCAAATCCTCTTTATTAGCACCTCTTGATTTGGTCCTGTTCCAGGCTGGGTCACAGTGCTTGTTGCAGTGTTTGCATGGTATAATAATAGAATGATAGAAAACACCTGGTACAGGGTTATCACAGCAGACGTTTTCATTTGTCACGGCAGGAAAAGCACGGATGTAATTACTGTCGTTTGCAGTTCTGCTGAAGTGTCACAGTACTTTAAGCCACAGCGAGTCCAGTGATTACTAAAGTTATTAATTACACCCGCACTTCACCTGCTGTATGTCAGACTGTCAGCTGGGAAAATGGTCTGTAGGGGAAAAAAAGGAAAATAGCTCAGGAACACTAGTGTCTACTTACCAGTGAAGAGAACGGTGAAAAGCTTTTGTATTGATTTTAATTTAAAATGTATTGACGTTTAAATCAAATAAAATGTAATGTAGACACATTTCAGATGTAAAAGATATGTCTGCCGATTAAAAGCAGACTTATAAACATCGTGTTCCGCCTGTGAGCTGCTTTGTGTTTCCCTCTGCAGGTTGATGGCCCGGCATGTTCCTCGCGCCACGTCTGCTCTCGCCTCGCTTCTCTCCTCGTTGCTTCCCCGTGGCTTCGCCGTGGGACCTTCGCAGCTCTGTGAGGGCAGGCTGGGGCTGTGGTGGGTCGGCCGCTCACTGGAGGCTGGATCCCTGCTGGGGAGGGAGGGGGACACTGAGTGGACCTCAAAGGGTGAGCTGACATCAGTCTTTGAGTCCAAATCGGGTCAGACGGAGGAGACGGAGGCTGAAACGGTAAATACTCATCATTACAACATTTGATGCTTGAATATTTCCTTCAATCTTTACTCCTGTAAGAAGCAGCTGACACATTAAAGTCACATCCTGCCCTGTCATTTCAGGTGATGAAGATCTCATAGTTTTCCTCCTCAGTCTTGATTTTCTTTAACCTGCAGAGATCAACAAAATTGCAGTAGTCAAATTTAGATGTGTAGAAACCTGCAATTATCATATGTGTACCAGAACACACACACACTCACACACACACACACACACACACACACACTCCAGAAGCTGCTCTGCTCCACAGATGGAGCTCACACAGACACGAATCCATCCTGTTTGATATTTGTAAAGTGTTTGTACGTATGTAAAGACGCCTGATGCCTGAGCCAGCCGTGAGATTCCTGATAATGACTTCACGTTCACTAAGCCAGACTCCTTTTGTCTGCCTCTCT
Source organism: Parambassis ranga (assembly GCF_900634625.1). Classification (NCBI taxonomy): domain Eukaryota; kingdom Metazoa; phylum Chordata; class Actinopteri; family Ambassidae; genus Parambassis; species Parambassis ranga. The sequence continues at coordinate 2,210,765 of NC_041024.1, read as the reverse complement.
TGTATCAGACAGTTGTGCAGTGGATGCGACTCGCCCTGCTTACCTAAGTGCTGACCCTGTGGGAAGAAAATGAAAGAGTCTTTGTAATTTTCTTCAAACGTTTCACAGAGGGGAGGCAGTCACAGAGATAAATATGTATCTGTGATCACTTACAAGGCCGCTGCTGTCAAAGCACAGCCCACCCAGACATTCGTTAAGTAACTGTCAGGATTACAAGCATATATATATAAAAGTAAAAGTGATGTGTGTTCTGTAGGTGCTGATGGGGATCACAGGAAATCAAGAAGCACAAAAAGGCATCTGGATCAAGTGAGTACACAGTGATTCACACATAAAGCAGCAGGGAGTCCTTGTTTAGAAGAGATTATATCATTTATGCCAGATTAACACTTTCACTTCAGGGCCGAATACATAACATAAATAAATAAGGAGCTGGACAGAAGGCTGAGGGAGAGAACTCTAAAATCTCACAAATATCCAAGCTTGTCTCATAATTCTGTGAGTTATTTCTTGTTAATCTGTGTTTTTAATGTCAGATTATATCAATTTTTATAAATTAAATATTTGTCTTGAATATACACACCTCTACAGTCTTTTTAAAATTCATTTTTCATCCTAATTTGCAGTTGTAGTTTGGATTTATTGTCTAAGTGAGAGATGTCCATGTTTGCTGTCACATATTTATATTTTGTGCAGAGTGTCGATCATCTGCAGCTGCTGCTGCCTGTGTGTGTAGTGACAACAGTGCTCGTTGCTTCAGGCTGTGTGCTGATACAAACTGACCTATTTTTCTTAGTAAAACACTGAAACTGTAAATCTGCTCTCCTGGGACTGATAGTGACATACTTTAGGTAAAACTAAACAGGAAGTGCAGTTTTTCATTGTGTTTGTGGACGTTTGTGTTCCCTTAGCTTCGCCTGCCAGGCGCGAAGCAGAGCCCAGCAGAATGTGATGGTGCAGTGTGTGTGTGGAGAGGTGTGTGAGGGCCAGTGTGTGGGTGTGTGTCTGCGCCTGTGTCGGGATGTCCAGCCGGGAACAGAACTGCTACTGTATGATGACAGAGTGGGAACAAAACAGGCAGAAGAGGAAGTACACACACCCGGGGACTCCACTGGACACTCAGGTAGAGATCCTATCTTTTTACTGAAGTCTCTCTTTATGGTTTGCTTTTGTTCTGAGTGAAGAAATTCTGCTTAAAGCTGCTTGGTGGAAACATTTTGTCTCTTTATCTTGAGAGTAATTATTTTATTTATGCATGAGTGTGAATTGGCTGTCCGTGGCTATGCTAGGTTGGACCTCAGAGCGTGAACTGTGTCCACTTTGAACCTGAGCCAGCCCACATCCTCGGGTCGGTGTTGAAGACTGGAGCTAGCTCGCTAACACTACCAGCTCTGTGAAGTCCCAGAGAAATGTCTGCATTATTTAGGTAACATCCTGATGAAGGTTCTCCAGGTCGCTGTCATTCAAACGAGCCACCTGGACCAAAACCTTGTTCACAAAGTCCTGAGAGTCCTGGGAATATTGTCATTCCATATGTGTCAGGAGTATCAGAGAGACTCTAACAACCATGACATCCCGGTCCATTTCAAACCTGTGATGACACTGAGACAGAGACTGGTTCACCCAAAGGATCAGACTCCCAGGGAGAAACACAGCAGTGTGATATATGCAGTCCAGTGCAGTGAGGAATGCTCTGATCTGTACATTGGAGAAACTAAACAACCACTCCACAGAAGAATGGCTCAGCACAGGAGAGCCACCTCCTCAGGACAAGACTCAGCTGTCCACCTCCACCTCAGAGACAAAGGACACTCCTTTGAGGACAACAATGTCCACCTCCTAGACAGAGAGGACAGATGGTCTAAAGAGGAGTCAGGAAGCATCTATGTGAAGCTGGAAGAACCTTCCCTTAACAGAGGTGGAGGCCTCAGACATCATCTTTCTACCACTCCAATATATGTGTTTCACTCCAATAGAACCATGGACTGCCCACCTGTCCCCCCACCACAGCCCCCTGTAGTCTCACAGTGGTTAGACACAGTCAGTCAGACCAACACAGGTCAGTATGGAGACATTTAGAGTCTCTCACAGACCCCCCGCTGAGCTCCTCCACCACATGTAAACCATGTTTCCCACCAAACAGTTAGAACCGATGAAGCTGCTGGAGGAGCTGAGAAACGTCTTCCACATGCTTCAGCCCTTTGAATAATTCAGGTAGTGTGAGTATGAAAATATTCTCCAACCTGTCCAGTGCCAACACAGATGTGCCAGAGGCTCCTCGAGTGTCCACTGGAGGAGTTTGGATATTTCTGTTACATGCAGCCTGTCTGAGTCACTGCTCGGCTCCATGGTGGAAATGTCTGTGAAGGAAAACCTGATTGGAAATGAATGAATCTTCATCATACGAGGACAAAAACACGAACACAAAAACAAAATAATTAAAGCAGATTGGTTTTATAGGAGCAACCTGCTGATCCCTCATTACGTCTGCTCTGGGCTGTGATAGATGGGACGTTACAGAGGAGCTTCATGCAGAAAACACCCGGCAGCAACGCACTGTGGACGTCTTATTAAACTCTTGTAGTCTGCTGATTCAAACAGATTGAGCCTATAAATCTCCAAAACAATTACTAACGCTAAACGAGAGATAATAAGATAAGAAGCAATGGATTGCTGCGGGGAGGATACATTGTTGGGCTGGCAAATATTAATTAGATTTAGAGGGAGGAAAGAAAACTGAATTATAGAGCATGCAAGTAGATAAAAGAGGTTTTAATGGAAACAAATTAATATATTTATATAAACTCATAAATCGTGTGCGTATGTGTTTATGAATAAGGGGGGGGAAGTTAAAAGCATTTTATTAAATTAGAGGAAAAACACAGAGAATGAACATCTTGAGTTTACCTCTAAGCACCTGTTAGCTTAGCTTAGCATTTTCTGTCCATGTAGGGAAATGAGGGGCAGCAAAGACTAATGTGTGTCTCGTAGCTGTCAGTTTGCCTAAAGCCATAAAATATTTCAGGTTATAAAGTAAATTTAAAGAGTTGAGAGGAAATCCTGTGTGGTATTTCTTCAGGATCAATAACTCTGTTTTACTGCTGTTTTTTTATTGGACAGAAGACAAAGTGGAGCAGACAGAACACCCAGAGACGGCCAAGTCCAAGACTCAAGAAGAGGAAGAGGAGAAGGCACAGAAACAGAAGGAGGAAGAGGAGGAGGAGGAGGGACGGCACAGACAGCCCAGCAGATGCATCAGGAGGAAGAGGAGCGTCTGTGACAGACGGCAGGACAGCAGCCCTGGCGGTCAGACAGCAGCAGGTGGACAGACGGACAGCAAAGAGAGCGTCCCGGCTGCTGCCGTGGACACGCAGCCGCACTGTGACACACTTCCTCCGGTCCGCTGCAGCTCCCGTCTGGCTGCGAAACCCCGCCGAGTTCACTGCCGGAGCAGCCGGGCAAAGCGCCCCAACAAACGGGCAGAGGAAGAGACCCGGAGCTCCGCTGAGGACGCCAGGGGTTCCACAAAGACGTTACAGCCTGACGTGACAGAAGCCATGGCAGCGGCGCTTCCTGCCAGGCCGCCGCCGCCGCCGCCGCCGCTTACATGGCATCCGGAGGGCAGAGAGCGGCGGTACAGATGCTCCAGCTGCGGTAAAAAGTTCTACCAGATCGGCCACTTGAAGAAACACCAGTTCAGCCACACGGATGAGAAGCCGTTCACCTGTCAGGAGTGCGGGAAGAGCTACACCTCAGCAGAGAGCTTCAGAGCACATCAGGTGGAGTTTCATCACTTTCACCACATAAACAATGTATTTATTATATTATGTGCAGGCAGTCCCCATGTTACAGACTCACAGAGTCATTGAATCAGTGTAGGAAGAGCGTGAGGACAAAATCTGTCCCCCCTCATGAGCTGTGGAGTGGACCCACTGCTCCACCAGCAGGGTGCTACTTACTTCTTCACATTGTGTCGATAGCTTTAAGCTCCCACCATCATGGGAAGAGTTGGCCCCTTCCTTCCCTCCCTGCTGCTCTTTGAGTCTTTTCCCTGACTTGCTGCCTTCCTGTGTGATATTTCAGCCACAGAGTGAAACAGTGAATCCAAACAGCAGCTTCTCTCGTCTTTGATTCTGAGTGACTGACACCAAAAGCTGATGTTTACCGTGTCTGTTTTAGCTGCTGTCAGAGCTGTTATCCTCTCTGCTCAGCTATCTGCAGGACTATAAAAAACACTCCAGGGAAATGGGCTCCGAAACGCACACCGGTGTCCTGTCTCTGTGTGTGTCTGTGTGTGTCTGTGTGTGTCTGTGTGTGTCTGTGTGGGTACAGAGCTTTTCCTCTGTGGCTTAGTCATCATGTGAAGTAGCAATTTACCCAGAACAATATCAGGAGTACTAGCACATTATGTCAGATAATAATAGTTTTAATTTGCAGATGAGTCACCGCGGAGAGCGTCCCTTCTCCTGTCCCCACTGCGAGAAGACGTACGGCCTGAAGCGGGACCTGAAGGAGCACCTGGTCCTGCACACCGGAGAGAAGCCCTTCACCTGCGAGCACTGTGGCAAGGCCTTCGCACGCCGCCCCTCTCTGCGCATCCACCGCCTCCTTCACTGCAGCCGGAGGACCTACACGCAGCCTCCAAAGGTACCAAGGAGGTTCATGCTGTTTGTTCACTCATCTGTGGTGACATTTAAAAAGGGGGACTGGGAATATAAATTGATTCATTTTTCACTCATGTTCAGTTTTTTTCCTCAAATGAGGAACATTTTAAAGGGGCAATTCACTCTAAAATGAATTATTCATGTTTTTCCCCTGCTGTTTATTTGGTGTGAGTCAGAGGTTGGATCTCTGCCTCCTCTCCAAACAAAATGGAACCAGATCCTCCAAAAAAAGAACCTTTCTTTTCAGAAATCACGACCCGGTCACTCAAGAAAGTCCACAGACGTGATTGTGAGCAACATCCAGTAAAAGAACACACAGCTATGATGACATGAAGTCCTTTAACAGGAGAGAACGTGGGCCTCAGATTGGGATCGTGTAACAGAAGGAGGTCTAGATCACCGTGCAGAACTGTTGTCTGTGAAAATGATCCTATATGTAGAGTTAGTTTACTTTGTTTGCCATCACTTTCAAGACACCACCATCTTCCTCCTTCATCCTTCTCCACATGTCACCTGAGGGTTCTTAGATCCCTGATGAAGCAGCTTCGCGGACTCCTCGCCTTTCCAGATACACCAGGGACAGACAGCTAGGCAGAGCTGGCCTGGGTGTCTCCCCGCTGGTCTGGGAGCTGCTGGGGGATCCACTAGGAGGTGCTGGTTCTGGTACCACCACCTAAAACAGTCTGTGGGGACATACAGTGATTTTTAATTAATTAATTTATTTTTCTCTACAGGAAAAGAGTGACTATTTGATTTTGTGGTGAACTGTCCCTTTAAAGTGCTGTTTTCCCTCTTGGCTATGTCAGACTGTTAAAGCTAAAAACATCTTTGAACCAAATGTTGAAATCTTTACATTTGCACGCCTGTCTGAACTTCGCCTAATTAGAACGATCCTTCCTCTCCCAGGTGCAGTGCCCAGTCTGCCCCAAGCTGCTGGCTAACTCCGGCTCCCTGAGGAACCACATGAAGCTCCACACGGGGGAGAAGCCGCACATCTGTCAGCACTGTGGGAAGAGCTTCAGTCAGAAAGGTAATGTCAGAGGCACAGGTGTGATCCCGCTGATCAAACAGATGTGCTGGCTGCTGTTTGTCTGCCAGCTTGGTAAAGGCCTCCTGACTCATCTGTGGAGGAAGAATATTAAAATTCAGATAAAGAAAAATAAAAAAATACCTGAAAAAATGAATTGATTGTCACCAGTGGGTTTTACCACCAAGATTAACCCTCATGGACTGTTCGCAAACACTACCCTTATGTGTTGTTCAGGACAAAAACGTCCCCTAACTTTAACGGTTTTAAAAATATATCAGATAAATATTTTTTTGAATTTTTTTTGCATAGACCTTTTAATTAACTTCAGTTCTAATCAACAGTAGTGAAAAAAATCATTTTCCCCCACGATTTTAACCCTTTAATCACCAATTTTATAAGGGGTGGTGCTGAAAATTGGAAAAAAACACACAAAATGGCTCATTTTTAATAGAAAAGGTGAATGTGGACTGGATTTTTTTAACCTTTATTACAGTCTTGGTCATGTCAAACATCAGTAAAAAAATTGACTTTATTGCATTATTAGTTTTTGCACAGCACTGGATTTTCATTTTTTCTCCCATTTTGTCCCATAGACTTCCACATTAATATGATCATTAAGTTGTTAACTGTAAAAATCACAAATTTTACCTCCTACCAACAGGGTAAACCACCAACAATCAAGAATGCATGTTTATGTAGTGCCATAGCTGTACAGTCAAAAAATGTGGTTATAATGGAAGTCTATGGGACAAAATGGAAAATCCAGTGCTGTGCAAAAACTAATAATGCAATAAAGTCAATTTTTTTACTGATGTTTGACATGACCAAGACTGTAATAAAGGTTAAAAAAATCCAGTCCACATTCACCTTTTCTATTAAAAATGAGCCATTTTGTGTGTTTTTTTTTTCAATTTTTAGCACCACCCCTTATAAAATTGGTGATTAAAGGGTTAAAATCCTGGGGGAAAATGATTTTTTCACTACTGTTGATTAGAACTGAAGTTAATTAAAAGGTCTATGCAAAAAAATTTCAAAAAAATATTTATCTGATATATTTTTAAAACCGTTAAAGTTAGGGGACGTTTTTATCCCGAACAACACATAAGGGGGTAAAATTTGCCCACAGTGTACTGTTGACCTATGAAAAATTTTAAAATCATATTAACCGAATTTATGTAAAATTAAGCTTGTTGAGCAAAAATGATTCAATTTGTTCACATATTGACAAAGTTATGGCCAAAATAAACAGAAAAATTTCTCTCAGAGGACAAAAATGTCCCAAACAGTGCATGAGGGTTAAACAGAGAGCAGCTGCTGATTATCAGACTGTCCTTCAGGGCGGAGGTGCTTTGTCCTCACATCCCCCGCCTGTCTGTGACTTATAGAGCAGTTTGCCTTGACTGCTCTAAGCTTGTACAAAGAACAGCTTCAGCTGACAGTCATGTCTCTTCTTAAATACCTTTCATGCTATTTCAGTTTCATAAAAGTGTAATAATTTCCTCTGACGTCAGTGGAGGTGCTCTTTAAGGCGAGACAGGTCACCTCCACTGTAATAAGCTGCAGCAGGAGATTAATTCCCCCCCGGGCTCACTTTCACTGTGGAGGTAAAATGCACCAACATCTGGCTCCTGGATACAGTCAGCGATCACTCCAGGGTTAAACTCTGCAGGTGTCATGGGTGTATATTGGCCCCCATGTAAACAAGCTGCCCTTTTATAACGCAACTGTGTCGCTGTAACTTCTTTGCGATCTCCAAGCATGGAGCCGCGCTGGGACCTGAGGCTTCTGCAGCCCCGGAACAAATCTGCACAGCCCCAGTTAATCCCCTTCAGACTGCTGGATTGTTAGGTTCATTTCTGACAGTGTGCCAGCTGTTTGATCCTGCATTATGAGGGCACAGTTGATTATGTATGTGGAGGAACTACACTGGTTTGGGATGTGTTGTGTTGACCGCCGCCTTTTTTCTTTTGCATGAGAGACATAAATCTGAAGCTTGTAGCTATTATATTGAATGTTATTCAACAAAATAAATGCTCATTCCCTTTTTAAGATTGTTTAGACTCTAATCTGACAAAGAAGATCTGCAAGTTCATCAAAGAGCTTCAAGTCTGAAGAGCTGCTGTGAGAGGTTTCATCGAGAAGTTCACAGAGAGTCCAACAGAAGCAGACTGCCAGAGACAGGAAGAGAAACATGTGGAAGGTTCTGGAAAGAAAACCAGTGAGAGATGAGTCTGAAGAGAACAGCTGCAGAGACACCAGTGAAGGACTGAACCAGGTCTGGACCTGAAGAGTCAGAGTAGCCCGTCACTAGAGTCCTGCTCAGGAATGGACTGCCAGACTGCAGAAAAGACACCTCCAAACCAGACTGAGGTCTGCTAGAGACCACCTGGAGACAGAGCACACGGACTGAAGTCTGCTAGAGACCACCTGGAGACAGAGCACACGGACTGAAGTCATTTGGTCAGATGAAGCTGAACTAGAGCTCTGTGCTCACAGAGATGTTGTCTTCATGTGGAGACAGAAAGGAGAGGCTAGAACCCAAAGAACAGGCTTCGTACAGTCAGACACGGTGGAGGCAGTATGATGCTGTGAGGAGGACTCAGTCAGTCTGGAACTGTGGATCCTGTCAGGGTGGAAGAATCATGAAACAAGAAGACTGAAGCAGTCTGCAGTCAGACTGGGTTGACCTGACTGACAGAAAATCTGTGGAGTGTTCTGAAGACCAGGGTCCATGCAGGAGACCATCAGATATCATAAATCTTCCAAATCCATGTTTTAATATCTGTACAGTATAAATAACAGTCTGTACTTGGACACAGAAAGCTCTAACTGGAATATAACGATGTGATGTGAAGCATGCAGCAGATTTAGAGTAGAAACTGTGTCTCCTCTCTCCGGAGCTAACTCTTCACCACACACACACACACACACACACACACACACAGATGGAATTGATATTGATTTTTCTGCCTGTCTGAGCTGCTGTGCTAAAGTCGACATGTTTCCCAAATGTCAGACTATTCATTTAGTTGTAAATTTGTTGTGGTCACACTGATGAGTTAACTTGACTCGATTGTTTTCAACAAGACAACATGAGGACGCTGTTTTCAGAGAGAGAGAGAGAGAGAGAGAGGACACTTCCAGCTGTGATCAATTCCTGTGATTTATATTTTCATCCATCAAAGTGACAGCATCAATTTTAGCAGAGGACCTAATCTTCACACGTTATTGCACAAATGCATATTCTCTCCTGCTGTGAGCACAGCCTCCATGATTAACTCCGACTGTCTGCCATGTCTCAGGGAACCTCGAGTGCCATTTGAGGACTCACAGTGGAGAGAGGCCCTTCTCCTGCTCCGAGTGCCATCAGACTTTCTCCCAGAAACCGGAGCTGCGCCGCCACATGCTCTCCCACTCCGGAGGGGGCTTCCTCTGTAGCTACTGTGGAAAGTCTCTGAGGGACCAGCACAGCCTCAGGTCCCACGAGAGGCTGCACACTGGAGAGAGACCTCATCGCTGCCCTGTCTGTGGAAAAGGTCAGAACATTATTAAATGAAGCATTAGGGGACGAGACCTCCGATATCTTTTAGTTAACTTAATCCGCGAGGCGCTTTGGCACCAATTTCCTCTCTGTATGGAAAGTGACAGAGAAGAGAATCACTGCATCTGAAAGTCTTCCTATGAGAGCTTCACACAGGGTTAAAAGACACAAATATTAAATTATGAAGGGGAAAATCTGCTGTCAAAATAAACACAAGCACATAGATTAGTTACATTTCAAATGGCTGCTGAACAAAGGGTTAATAGCCTGAGGTGGACCTGGCTTTGTTTTGTTTTCACTCTCTTCTCTCCTACATTTTTACTCTTAACCCTTCCTGGGACCTCTAGAAAGCTGTTCACAGCAGGTGCTTCATCTTGGGGAGTAGTTTGTAGTCTGAGGGACTCCCATCAGCCTTATCCCGCTGGAGGAGCACTCCTCTTTTTTGATTTCCTCCTGCAGCAGTGCAGCCAGCTCCTGTTATAGTGTGACCCTTTTCCACTCAGAGGCTCCACTCACCTGGCTGCAGGCCTCACAGATTTGGAGGCTCTGGCTGTTTTGGATTGTTCTTTGGTGTCTGATTGGAAGTGCTCCGGGTCTACCGGTGTGTTATTAGATTATAGGCTGGCCTTTTGGGGCTTTTACACACTTATCAGTCACCCCTCATGCTGCAGTGTAGTTTGACTAAAGTACAACATCATTGGCCTGAAATTAACACTAATATCATTCAGATATATCCATATACTTTTTGGATTATGTCTGAGATTATGTCGACTCCGGCCTTGTCGACTCCGGCCTTGTTTGAACTTGTTTAGCCTGCTCAGCTGGCCGCAGACATGATTGTCCTGCACGCATGATTAAAAAAGCACAAACTGCCGATTATGAAAGATGTCCAAATGTGCTTTTTGTGAAGCTTTAAAAGTGCAAAGGCTTGTGTGCCAAGTTCACTGGATCCATTATTGATGAGCTCTAAGACAGTTGCATGTTGCATCTCGTCCCTCAGCCAGTTTCTCAGGTCACAGGTCAGTGAATCATCTCCCTAGCTGTGTTGATGAGTGCAGACTTCTTAGTTTTTTACAGAATCTTCTTGCAAATTGAGAATTGTTCTTCACAAATACTTGTTAATTAATGGTGTTAACGACCACTTCCTGGTTTAATTCAGTTTTTTGTTTTTAGGCTACACTTTGGCCACCAAACTGAGGCGACACGTAAAGTCGTCACACCTGAAGGAGAAGCCGTACAGCTGCCAGTGCGGCGCCTCCTACACCGTGAGACAGAGTCTTCTGAGGCACCAGGCTCAGCACAAAGCAGAGGGAGGAACTCAGAAGGAGGCGGAGGAGGAGGAGGAGGAGGTGGAGGAGGAGGTGGACGACAGCAGGAAAGAGGTGAGGCAGGATTTGGGTCGCTGCAGTCACACAAAGCCGGTCAGAGGAAGGCCCAAGAAGAGCCCGCTCCCTACACGAGGTGCAGGGGAGACAGATGGAGGTGAGGAGAGGAGGAGAAGAGTGCGAGGAAAAGGAGAGGCGAAGCTCAAGCAAGTTGACGCCTCTGGAGGAGGAGCAGGAGAAGGAGGAGATGTCGTCGTGTACGTCCACACAGATGAGCTGTCCACTCCAGCCTCCATCCCTCTGCTCCTCACCTCGGAGAGCTCCGCGCCGCCTGCTGAGACGGGGCAGGAGCTGGTGGAGGTGGTGATATCAGAGGGCACAGAGCAGTGCATTGTGGTCCACGGGCAGCAGGCGGTGGGAGAGCTACTGATCCTGCAGCAGGAGGGGGGTGGACTGTGCTCGGTGGCCCAGACCGTGGAGATAAACACGGTGTGACCTGACGTCACAGGACTGGAGCTCAGCTGAGCTCGCTTTCCACAGCGACACAGAGAGGGAGGAGTCACGCCGTTTCCTGTTTGCTCTTGATTGTAAAGCATCAGTTTGCTGTTTGACACCCAGCGCTGATGTAAAACACGTATCCTGTCAGCTTCCATTGAAGCAGCTCTGAAAATATCTCAACTTGACATCAAGTCTTCTACATTTAGCCAGTTATTCCCTGGTGCTCAAAGAAAGAAAATAAAACTTGAAACCTAAAAATACACCTCACTGTGTCTCTGCGTGTGTCTATCCACTCCGGCTGAGGACAGTCATCAGACCACATGTACTGAAAAACCACTGAAGAAAGTTTCTGTTACGTAAAGCTTTAAAAACACAGAATATAAAAGTGTTTTTACAGGTTGGGCAGACTTCAGGGTGTCGACGTGTTCTCAGCTTTCGGGGCACTCACCATGTAATTGCAGTGTCTCTGTTTGGAGGCCGGCCCGGGGACCGATGTTGCATGTCATCCTCCAGCTCTCTCCCCTCATTTCCTGTGGCCTGTCTCTCACCTCTGTCTGCTGTAACAGAATGAAAGCGCCTCACTGAAGGCAGGAGGCTGTGGAGCATAATAAGCTGCTTCAGAGGGGACGTGGTGTCGGTACCAGCTGGACTGCATCCAGTTTGAGACATGAGGGTTTCACTCCTGTTTCGTGGAAGTTGAAACATTTTATTATTGTTTTTATTGTGACCAGCTGTGTGTGTCTGCTTTAAGGATCCCTGACATGTGTCTCTGTCGTTTGTCTGAGAGTTTGCAGCAGGTTGAATTGATCGTTTGCCAGAAAAGCCAGAAAAATCATGAGGAACAAACACAAGTGTGTGGATATGTGGATGATTTTTGACTTATTTAAAAAAAATCACAAATTAAGAGGTAAAATCAGAATTTGGACTGAAACATGGCCGCTAAAATCATCATTGATTGGCTCATCCAAATCCGATTCAGGCTGTGATTCCTCCACACACATCCACATTTATTTTTTTAGCCCTGATATACTGTTACATGTTTCCACCTACAAGAAGTCAGGCTACGTTTGAGCAGCAGCAGTGAAAGGGACGAGCAGCCATTAAGGTCGACTATTTTAGAACCCGGAGCGACTGATTGCTGCAATTTGTGTGAGTCATTATCAGTCGAATCTGGACACGAGAGGACGTGATGCACGTTGAGAGACAACAGTGTGACTTACACATTCCAAGGATATTATCTCTGCTGTCCAGACATTACAGGGTAACGTTTTGTCAGTGTCGCATCGTCAATTTATCATAATCATTCATAACTTTAATCATCATTGCTTGGATGACACGTTCCTGTCTCTGGATAAACACCTCAGGTTCCTCAGAAATGTGTCAAAACATGAAACACATCACCATATTTATTTGTTTGTGAACTCGGCCACTGGGTTTTTGTGTTAATGTGTTCCAGTTCTTTGGAATCGTGCAGCCGTCACAGTGTGGACCAAGCTGCAATGAATTTCTGCTTTCAGCATCCCACAGGACCGTCCAGCTTCTGGGAGACACCGACTCAAAAGATGCAACAAAAACTCTCACAGGACTCTCTGAGATCATAAAGCCAACAAATTACAAGAAAAAAACGTAATAATTTGACACTAAAGCCAGAAAATCATGAGAGGAAAAAAAAACACAGCAAAAAAAAAGGATTTTGTTGTTTTTGTGTCGGACCTGACTGCCTCTGTGTGTTTGTCTATATTGTCTGCAGCTCTTTCCATCAGCCACAGATGTGACTCACACCGAGGGTCCGCAGACGTCACCCTCTGCTTCACTCTCCAGGCTATTAACTTAAAAAAGGAGTGTGTGTGTGTGAGTTCTTTCAGGTTTTGAGCTCCATTTTAAGTAGACGCTGCAGAGCTGTCAAACTGGATTCAGTGGAACTGCAGTGTGATGTAGCGGCGCGGTGGCTGCGTGCTTCTTGTTGTGATGCATCCTCCTCTGGAAACATTTTCTGAATACTGGCTGCTCACCAAACCTGCAGAGGTGCCCGGGGAAATGGATTCTGTTTGACTGTGGCCTCAGCTCCATCATAATCAACAGCATCATTAATGAATACTTCTGTCTCTCTTTCAGCTGGCAGCAAACATTCAAACAGGCCACAGCGTATTCATGTATTCATGTGTTTCTGTCTGCTTGTCTGACTCCAGAATGTGACCGTATTGATTTTTCTTTTGCCTTTCAGGCTTTCAGAGACGATCATCTGAACTCGGAGACACTTCCACACCAGTGAGTGAACTTTGAGTCTTGTAGTTCAGCTGATATTGACAGTGTGCACAAACACACAAACATTCCAGCTGTGCTCAAAAATCAGCCTCTGGTGCCCGGCTATATAGTACACGCTGGTCACTACATGTACCATCATGCATTGCACGAATATTTACTGAGTCAGCAGCAAAGTGGCGTGTTTTAATTTCTCATTATATAGTCCCCTGCAACACATTTCCCATATGACGTGGGACATGGTGACGGCTGTGTCGTCGTCCTGGCTGCACAGAGTCACAGCACCATCTGACCATCTGAGACCAGCGCGCCTGCCGACAGGTTTTTAAAGTTTTATCATTTATCATTTATCATTTTTGAGCCATTTCCAATAGTATTAGAGATAAACACATGAGTGTAGTGCACATCGCAGTGCACAGTAGCCGACGGACCAATGTTTTAATTTAGACAATAGCATGTTCTTAAGCTGTGTGGCATGAATGCTCGCTGGTCACCATGGCAACCAGGAAAATGGTGGAGAAGCTTGTCAGAGATTGGAGACACTGGCAGACTGACTACAGACGATCAAACACACCACTTACACACACACACACACACACACACTGTGGCTACAGCCAACAATCAGGACGTCTTAGAACAACAGCTGGTCTGGTCTTTGACAGAGTAACACGCTACTTAGCTCCATCTTATAGTTACAGCTCCACCTTCAAGCAGCTATAGTGATGTGTGTCATGTTGTGTGTGTTCCCTGTGTGTTATTACCTGAAACACAGACTTACACAGTGCTGGTCTGGGTGCTGTGGAGGAAGGGGCCATTCACACTGTGAGGACCTGATATGTCATTAAAAGAGAGAGACATTTATAGATTGTGTGTGTGTGTGTGTGTGTGTGCTCTCACACACCTGGTAGTGTGCTTCAGGCTTGTTTGTACATCTGAGACCTCTGAGAGCTCTGCTCATGTAATTTGGAAGAGAATTGCTGTTGATGTGTGGATTTTCAGGCTCTGAGGATCATCGTCTCGCTGACCCGAGGCTTCGCGGCCGCTGTGTGGAGCCGCTGTCCGTCTGCTGGTGAGTCTGCCCACAGGGATTATATGTCCCCGCCTGGATTCACGTGACACCAGGTTTTGTGAGCCCCAACTGAAGAAGGTCGCTCACCCCAGAAGCTGCTAAAAAACAAGGTGTGTGTCAGTGTGTGTGTGTGTGTGAGTGTGTGTCTGTGTCGGTGTGTGTAGGCAGGAGAAATGTGAGCACACAGGCTGCAGGCGGGGTGATCTGCCTACATGTCAGCGAGGCGGCTGAATTAAGAGCAGCGAGTGATTAAATAAAAGGCTCATCTCTGGATAAATGGGAATTGATGGATGAGCCCACAGATAACAAGTCTTTCTCTCATTGCTGTCAGCCCGCTCCTCCTCCTCCTCTTCCTCCTCCTCCTCTTCCTCTTCTTCTTTCGTCGTCCCCTGTGGTCTATTGTTTCTTTTCCTCTTCTCCCTCTTTCCGTCGTTCTTCCTCTCCTCTTTTCTCTCTTTTATTTCCTCCTCACTTCTTGATGACTTCCTATGCATCTTCACTTTCTCTCTTATTGCCTCTCCTCGTTTCCCCCTTCTCTCCCCTCTCATCTTCTTCTCGTGTCCTCCTCCTCTTCTATTCTGTTGTTTTTTCTGTCTTCCTCCTCTTCTTTCTCCTCTCCTTTCCTCGCAGCCTCTCTTCTCTCTTTTTTATTTCCTCGTCTCTTCGTCTTTCTTGATCTCTTCCTCTCTCTCTTTACTCGTCTTCATTAATCCTCACTTTTAGTCTTCCTCTCTTCCCCCCTCCCTCCTTTCTCCTCTCTTTTTCCCATTCTCTCTGACCTTCTCCCCTTTCTGCTCCTCCTCTCACCCCTGCAAATCTCCTCACCTCTCCTCTTCCTCCCTCTCCCCACTCGTCTCCTCTCGTCAATCCTCTCCACTTTTCTCTCTGCTCCTCCTGCTTCTTCTTCCTTTCCTCTCCTCTCCTCTTGTCTTCTTCCTTTTTTTTGCTCCTTTCCTTTCATTACCTTCCTTCTCCTCCTCCTCTTCCTCTCTGTTCTTCTGGTCCTTTTCTTCTTCGTCTTCATCACTCTACCACATTTCCTTTTATTTTTGTTTTCCTCTTCCCCTCTGTCCTCCTCCCACACTCTCTGCTCCCTCTCTCGTCATGCTCCCCTCTCTCCTGTCACCTTCCTCTCACTTCATCCAGCTCTTCTTCCTCATTTTCCTGATGGCCCTTTGTACACTCTCAGATCCCACTTCTCCCTCAGAGATCTCATCCTGACTCCCTCTCCTCTCTACACATCTCTTACTCTTTCCTTTCATCTCTTCTGTCTCTAACTCTCTCTCTCTCTCTCTCTTCATCCTCCTCCTCCTCCTCCTCCTCTCTCTCTTCCAGCAGCAGTAGAGAATCACTGAACAGCAGCAGCAGCAGCAGCAGCAGTGTCACTCAGCTCCCCAACAACTCGCATGAAAGTGAGGACGTCTGGTTTTATGATTTCTTTTTTCAGCTCATCGCCTCCTCCCTGTAATTTCCATTTTCAGTCTTTATTTTCTGCACCATCAAACAGGGTCCATGTAGCCGGGTGCTTTTCTTTTTTTGCATGTCATTGGAAATAAGTAGGACAGACCCATTGCTTGTGTGTACAGTGTTGCTGCTTCTGGATGGATATTTTGAGGTTTGACTTTTTCTTAAAATCCTTCACTCAGAGGCAGAGTGCTGGCAGGATGACGGCTGACATTAAACAGGAATCCTCCTCTGAAAAATAATCCAGCACCGGGTTGGATTTTTCTTTTCTTACTTTATTTCCTGGCACATCAGGCGGCGCAGGACTTTTCCAAAAGATGGAGTCCATCATTTAACCACAATGGACTTATTGGATGTGCTCGCTCCCGTCATGGCCACGATGCCGGCCGCTTTACCCCCAAACTCTTCACTGGAGAATGTCAGCCAGGCGTCCTCTTCCTCATCAAGGTCTCCTCCTCCTCCGCCAGCTGCTCTTCAGCCTCCTCACTCACAAGTGGCGTCGGTCTTCATCGTGCTGGTGGTCACCGTGATCATCCTGGGGACCGTGGTGGGGAACGTGCTGGTGGTGGTTGCGGTGTTCACCAGCCGAGCTCTGAGGGCGCCACAGAACCTCTTCCTGGTGTCTCTGGCGTCGGCGGACATACTGGTGGCGACGCTGGTCATCCCCTTCTCCCTGGCCAATGAGGTGAGGGCAGTTAGAACTCAGGAGTGAAAGTAGCTGGAACACAAAGGTCAGATTCTGTAAAGGCTCATAAAAAAATCTTCCTCCTTCTAAATGTAGCTGCAGTTCCTCCAGTGGCCACTTGAGGGCTGGTTCCAAAAGTGAGCCAATCCCTATGCACCTCCATGTTAAAATGTCCAACTTTACAGCAAAAATAACAATGTTTACAGCCTGGTGCAAAAACGGTTTTGATCTCTGTTGATAATTTTCCTTTTTTTATGATGACTGTTGTACAACATCAGTGTGTGTCCTCCTCTGTGACGGGTCCACCTTAGACCATGTCTGACTCTCCGGATTTATTCTTACACACTCCTGGTCCATTTCTTTCTCAGTACAAAACTCCTATTGAAGTTGTCAGCAGTCCTGACGTTGACTGAGGAGTGTAAATAAAGACTGTTGATCCTTCCATGATGATGTCACCCACAGGTTTCTGAGGAGCCATTTTAAGTCACCATGTTGGCAGCATCTGCCTCAACTCACTCTTAATCCAAATGCACGGGTGGAGTGGGTGCAGCTGGCATAAACACTCGTCTTTAGAGACCAAACATTGGACATTTGAACCTGGACGTCTGAGGGGTTTAACCAAGCAGCAACCTTCGGGGCTCAAACTCAAAGTGTCAAAACTTGTAATTCACGCCGCAACCACTGGGGGCTGGCTCCAGAAGCGAGTCATTTCCCATAGACTTCCATGTTAACATGTCCACCTTCACAGCAGAAATGAACATGTTTACAGCCTGGTACAAAAAAACCACTCTGGTCTCAGATGATAGGTTCTCTTCTAGTGTCAATTGTAGGGGGGGTGAATTTTTTTACAACTCACTCGTGTTAATTGTTTCCGGACTTAAAATTACGCCTAATTATGGGCGTTGGCGCTTGAGCGACAGACAGTTGACGTATCACAGCACGAGTTTCCTGCTTCCACGATCGCCCGCCCCCCTAAACCCCGCTCGTGCTCCCCCCGTGTCCATATTAGGAGTTTTAGCGGACGTGACGCTGCCAACATGGCGGCGGTCATCACGTCCCGGAACCTCCCACCGAGCCTCAAAACGGCTCTTCAGAAACAAACGGGTGACGTCACGGAAGTTCTGTCCATAGTTTTTACTGTCAATGGGTTCAACAGCGTCCCTCTAGTGGACATTGGAGGAAGTCATTGACACCTTTCTCTGGTCGTCGTCATGCAGAGGTTCACTCCAGATTTGTCCTGAGCGTCACAGTGAAAACATGTTTGCTGCTGATTCACCTCCTCCTGGTTTATCTGAGCTGACAACATGAGTTAAATTGTTGAGCAGCGACTCTAATCTGCATAGTAATAATGTGTGAGACGACTTCATCTTGTCAAATTCACACTATAAAATATCTGAATAATGAATGAATGAAGTTCTTCCTCCCTGAAGTCAGAGGGTGCCTGGGCGATGCGTGGCCGGTGATTCCCCTCTGATGCTCTGATAACAGCCTGCTGGTTTGTCCCTGCTTCTCCTCGGCTGTTTGTTTCTACCTGGAGCGTCCAGCTGTGTCCGCTTTAAAGGATTTTTTTTCCGGGTCATTTGGTCTGATTTACTATTGATATTTGTATACTCCAACGGCTTCTTATCAAGTCCTGTCTGCCTCCTCTGTGTTCCAGCTGAGGAGCTGTTAGAATTATAATGAGGAGAGTCGTTGTGTTCAGGTGCTCTGACAAAGTGAAGATAAAGCCGAGGCAGGAGAGAAGACAAAGACGTTTCAATTTGCACTTACATTCACAGGCTTTAATCTGGGTACAAGACAAAAAGTATTTCACCACAGAGAACGTTGTCCTGGAGAAAAACTGAAGGTCGGCTTTTCACTCTCAGAAACAGCAATAAACACTTTAGACCTTTGGCTGGATTGAAGCCATTCAGAGTCTGCAGCCACACTACAGGCTGTAATCCTGCTCTGCACGCTGAAACAGTCCATGTGTTTCACCTCAAGTTCATCTAAAAAGCTCAGAAATATGGGCTCATGTTTGAAATGACCAGTGTTTTTTATTACAGGAGCCCCCTGTGGTCATAGGACTATAGTGTGCTGAATGGGGTGTTTGCTTGGCAACCAAGAAAATGGTGGAGAAGCTTGTTGAATGTGTTAACTGTTGAGTCAAGCTGGATTTACACCAACCAGACGGAGCAGACAGGAAGTCAGGGACCAGAACACCAGATGGTTTCCGTTAGATTTCAAAATAAAACGCTGTTAGACTGTCGCTGATTAAACATCGCAACCGGCAGAAAAACAGCCACAGAAGTGCTACTTCTGGAAGTAGAGGAACAGCTTTTATATGATATAACATGCTTTATATAAGGACCACATCAGAAAGGAGAAGGCAGGCAGAGCAGCAGCTGTTCTCGGAGTGGAAGGTGAGGAGCCTCCCTGTGTGTTGATGGAGGAAACAGAGACTCTGTGACCCAGCCTGACACATGTAGAGAGGACAGTAGCCATCAGGTCAACAGGTGGATTTACTGCAGAGTTTGTGAAGCCTGTAACACTCAGATACACAACGCTTCAGAAACGTGTCTGGTGGGGACTGATGTCTCTCTGGAGACGTGATGAAAATGCGCCGCTTCAGTTCCGCAGTTGTTTCGGACGGGTGTAAATCAGTCGCTGCAGACCTACAGCTGGAACAAACATGTGTACAGCCTGGCGGACAGCCTGTTGGTTACAATGACGTCACATGTGCCAATTACATATTTTGATATTGTTTTGAAATGACTCTGGTGGAAGCTGTGGAAGAATTTGATGCTTTTAGTTTTCAGCTGCAGCTGTGAGAAGAGAGAGAGCACAAAATTCTCAAGGTGGCTGATGCAGCAGCAGCCGCGCTGTGAGGCTGCAGACAATCCGGTCCTTTATGTTAAACTGAAAAGTCCTTTAATCCTCCCTGACTGACTGAAGCTGGAAATAAAACTGCATTTCAGTTCTGACTCCTGATGTTCTGTCTCCTCCCACAGGTGATGGGTTACTGGTACTTCGGTTCCACCTGGTGCTCCTTCTACCTGGCGCTGGACGTCCTCTTTTGCACTTCCTCCATCGTCCACCTTTGCGCCATCAGCCTCGACCGCTACTGGTCCGTCACCAAAGCAGTCAGCTACAACCGCAAGCGGACGCCCAAACGGATCAAAGCCATGATCAGCGTCGTGTGGCTCATTTCCATCGTCATCTCGTCACCGCCGCTGCTCATGACGCCCAAAGAGAAGGACTCGGAGACAGAGGATGGGGACGGGCGCAGGCAGGAGTGTCTCCTAAATAACCAGACGTGGTACATCCTGTCCTCCTGCCTCGTGTCCTTCTTTGCCCCAGGAGTCATCATGATACTTGTTTATTGTAAGATCTACCGCGTTGCCAAGCAACGGGCCTCCACCGTATTTGTGGCGAAGAATGTGATGGAGCGGCAGCCATCGCAGTCTGAGACCTGCTTCGAAGGCCAAAGAACAGGGGGCGGCTGCAGGAAGGCCCAGTACGAGCTGGACAGCCCGCAGCCTGCGAACAGACACAGCTCCTCCAACGTGGAAAGCAACAGCAGCGCCCACAGGAGGGGGGAGCTGGATGACATCGACTTAGAGGAGAAGAACTGCGAAGCTGAGTCTAAAACCTCCTCGTTCTCCTCGTCTCTCCGCTTCCCCAGGAGAGCCGGCATACGGGTGAAGACGGAGGACGTAAAGGACGTTGACGGAAACAGTTTGAAACCTCCTCCTCCTCCTCCTTCCTGTGCCTCCATATCGTGGGCCTCGTCCGACCACTGCTCCCACCACTTCCTCCTCCCGTCCCCGGTGCCCCTCCGCAGCCGGCAGATGTCCATGTCTAAGAACAAAGTGGCGCAGATGAGGGAGAAGCGCTTCACCTTTGTGCTGGCGGTGGTGATGGGGGTGTTCGTGCTCTGCTGGTTCCCCTTCTTCTTCACGTACAGCCTGCACGCTGTCTGCAGGGAGAACTGCACCATCCCCGAGGCGCTCTTCAACCTGTTTTTCTGGATCGGGTACTGCAACAGCTGCCTGAACCCCATCATATACACCATCTTTAACCGGGACTTCAGGAGGGCCTTCAAGAAGATTCTGTTCCAGACTCATAAACGAACATGAGATGAGAACGTGTGTGTGTGTGTGTGTGTGTGTTAGAGAGAGAGAGAGCGAGAGAGAGCACCTTCACACACACACACATACCTTTAAAATCCTGTTTTCCACTGTGCTGTCATATCGACATTAAAGGGCTTGTCATACAGCGGAGTGTTGATTCATTATTCACCTGCTGTTGTAGTGTAAACACAGCAGAGGACGGCGTTTACAGAGCCGTGTGACAGCAGGTGTTTCCAGCTCTGCCTCCTCCTCACACTCCCACCTTACAACTTGTGCATGAACTTGAATGTTAATTAGAGGGAAATAGACCTGCGGGTCTGTGAACTAGGTTCCTGGGAGACCTGAGACGTCTGACTGTATCGACAGAAAGGAAGTGAGTGCAGTTGGAGTGATACACAGGAGTGCCTGGGAGTCATTAAACAGCAGCTAAAGCCTAAACCTGAAGTGAGGAAGCAGGGAGGAGAGTGAGAGTTGAGTTTTTTTTTTAACATTGTTCTGTTGACACTGCGCAGCTCAGGGGCAAAGGCATTAAAAATTCATGTGCAGCAAGCAGATGGGCTGAGCCGCTGACAAAAGAGAGAGACTGAGCCCCACTGTACCCGTCTCTGAATAAATATAATCAACCTCAGGCTCGTACAGCGGCGGGTAATTATCCTTGCGAAGCTCAGGATGAAATAACTGGGCGAGTGGCTGCTGGAAAGAAACAAAAAGTCTGAATGGATTAAACCTAATCTGACCTGGAAACACCTACAAACAAAGCATTCGTCATTACGGAGTTAATCAATCACTTCATGCAGATTGAGGAGCAGTTTGTGTGAGAAAAGGTCATCAGTGGATTTTACACCAAGTTTGACAACAACTTTAAAATGACGTAATTAAGCATCTCATTTGTGATTAATTATAAACAGGATGATATGATGGCCGAGCTGCTCCTCTGCCTCACTACAAGCCTGGAGAACGGCTCAGGTTGGACTTCAGTCTGAGTCCCGTGGGACTCACACACACACACACACACACACATGAGTGATATCATGCATAACGAAAAAAGATCTGTGCCTAATAAGTGAGGGGCCTGTGGCTATCCAAAGAAAAAGAAAACACAGTTCAAAACTTCATTCACTGATCATCTTTGCAGCTTTGAAACAAATCATGAGGATTTATCGCTTTGTGTGTCTGTCTGCACAGAACCAGCTCAAAGAAATGATCTTCACAGTCTGATGTGGAAGATCGTGTCTGTTCTAAACATCACCCTTCATCAGACTTTACAGATGCTCGAACAGGGCAGCAGACACATAAGGTGGCAGTGTTCCTGTGTAAGAACAGTGCCCCCTGTGGCCATTCAGAAAACTGCAGTCAGCATCCTGATGCTTGCACTCATGCTAACATCCAGGGCATAAAATGTTACAGTTGTTTTTCTGCACTGTTAAGTTGTGTTATTGTGTCTTACCGTTACACCACCGCCTGCCCACTGCTGCCGGGCTCCGCCTCCTTGCCCGTATTTGGATTAAGCAGGTGTGAACATGCATACAGGATTAGCACAGGGATGCTAACAGAGAGGGATTGTCGTGTCCCTGATGGCGGCACCTGGTGAAACAGTTTCTGAATCTAGACTCTGGTGAACCTCATGGTGGAGTCCTCCTCTGAGGGACGTCTGAATCCAGCCCACAGTTGTTGCTTTGATGCTTCAGTCTTGATCCAAGTGTGGTTCCCGGAGCTGTGCTCCTCAGCTGTTAGCTAAAGCTGCCAATGTGTTCAAAGCTTTGTAGCGATGCCAGTGCTACATGCTATGAGCAATAGCTGCCTGTGTGTATTTTCAGAGTTGTCAGCTTTGGAGCCCGTTTCTATGACAACCATTTGCACTCCTCCCAATATGGACCCCCCCCCCCCCCCCCCCCCTCAGAAAAGTAGGCCATATAACAATGTTAACAGTTAGCATAGTCAGCTAGCAGAGGTCTAGACACAACTATTGAGACACAAAGTCAGTGAAACAGGAGGTAAAATATGCACGGTGTAATGAAACCTTATTCATTCCAGTCAGACTCTATTGTTGAGCTGTTTGTTGAATTTATTGGAACATGCCTCAAAAGCATTGATTACTGTTTGTTTAATTAAGATGTATTCTGCACTGTGGCTGTAAGACGCCATCGAGGACCATCAATCCAAACATGCAGCAAGGTGTTTGTTTTTTTTTTATCATCAGAAGGACAGACTGCTGCACAAATAAGTAACCAGACCAGAATAGAGGAGTGAACTCCCAGCAGTGTGTCTGCTCGGATGATGAAATGACCACGAGAGCGCCGAGGGCCCACAGAATATTAATGTCTGATTTGTGTTTGAATGGAAAGCCGGAGAGATTCTGCAACAATAGACATGCAGACACATATTTAAGCAGAGGAAAGCACAATGTGTCCAACTCACTGCTGACTGAGTACGAACATGTGATGAAGTCCAGCATATTTCTGCATAATTTGTTTATTTTTTTGTGATTTTTTTCAGCCTCTGGAGCTGGCTGCAGTTCAGCTAGAGGGCGCTATAAGATAGTTCTAGAAGTGAATGGAGCTAAAATTATTTAAACAGTTTTGATCTAATGTCAGAACTGAAATTTAAAAATGGTCCTTTAATGTTTCCTACTGCTAAGCTAATTTAGCCTGTAACATGCTAGCATCCTGCCAATGGTTGGTTGGTTCAGATTAGGTCAGATGGGGGACAGCAGCTGGTTGGATGTGATAAATCAAAATGGAGGATGCTGTAAAGGGGCTTGTAGTGGGTGCCATCACTGAGTTATTGAACAGCGTTTTCTGGTAAAAACCGTAAATATGAAACTATATCTGCAGTTCTAACTCGTGATGGTAAAGAGATCATTATTATTTTAACATAAATTTTACATTTTTTATCCCATTCATTCTCTAAACCGCCCCCCATGGAACAGAGTCACACAGATGTCATGAAGTGGGCGTGGCCAAGTCTTCATTAGTCGCTGATAGAGCACACCTGTTACAGGTAGACAGAAAGGCTACATGCTAACAAGTGGCTAAACGGGTCATCCAGGTGTTTGTAGTGTAGAAGAGGTCAGAGTGGTGAACCTGGTGGTGCTGATGTAGTCATGTGACCGTGCTGTAGCTGGTTTATATCGTAGATTTAGCTTTAAGCTTCTGGTGATCATGTTTAGGCTTCAAACATCATAAGGTGAAGATGAGCCTACTGAACTAAACCTAACAAGACAATGGAGAAATCCTACTGGCTGTTTGTGAAGGGGACACAGGGGACGCTAACTTCCTGGTCTATAAAAATACATCATCCCTGCTGTGATCACCTGGAATAAGTCATAGTCAGGACCGGCAGGTCGTCGGTCGGCCGGCTGGATGGGGTAGTTTTTGAATTTTTCTGCTGAGCACTGAGGAGTCGACGCAGCTGCAGAACATTCTGACTGACTGGAAATCTGCTGAGAACTCATAAAATAATCTGCAGCTGTCTCAGCATTGTGTGTTTGATCATTAGACTCCAGAAGCACAATAAAAAATATGAAACATTTTTATTACAACTAATTAAATCCTTTTTAAGCAGACCACACTGCAGTGTCTAATATTTGAGAATAATTAGGCTCATTAAGCTCTGCTGGATACAAAACAAACCCTCATCCTGCTTCTTCTTCATGGGTTAATGCTGAACACTTTGTATTATTATTATTATTGATAAAGTGCTTCTATAATTGCTTTTTTTTTTTTTTTGCAGATGAAGATGTTCACATTAAAACTTGTTGCAGCTCCCGGGGGCCTGTTTGGTGTGCGGGGCCACATGTTTGCTGTCATTAACCCCCCGTGCAGACCCCATTAGCTGCTGTCAGTGGCGTCCTCGTGCTCTCTGACTGAAGGCTACACATGATAAATAAGCAGCTGCAGCCGGTCAGTGTGTGCGGCTACTTTAAGTCTTAATCTACACGTGAGTGTCAACTTTTATTGATCCTTTATTGAACTGGATCAGTGTCCTGTGACAGGTTATCACTCCATGAATGATGTGGTGACATGTACACATCACTATGTACAAATCAGCCTGTTGAGTAAACGTGACTCCGTCCTGCTGATCAATAATCCGTCTCTGTGAGATGAGCTGGACGGATTCTGTTGAAGCTCCGTCACTTTTATCACAGTAAGCAAAGAAATACATAAAAAGCATTTACATAATCATATTATTAAGACCTCTCTGCACGAACACACAGCCTGAGAAGTCATCTGGAGCAGCTGATCCTTTCTGAAAGGTTTATTGATTGAAATCCGGAAGCCACGGTTTTCCCTCAGCACACATAAATAAGATGATTTGTCACACTGTGTTTCTGGATGTGATGTTTTGGTGTCTGGACCTGCAGAATAAAAGCATGAACTTCACACAGAGATGATGTCACACAGACAAAGATCCTGCGTTTCCTGAATAATCTGCAGACTTTGAATTTTTCTTACAGTCCTTGAATGCACATTTCAACAGCACAACGTCCAAGTCAGTCACACCTCTGTGAAACCAGCCTGTCCAGTTAGGATCAGTTTCAGCTGCTGGAACAGACAACAGGCGGAAATGAGGCAATTATCAAGACAGCCCCTGTAAAGGAGAGGTTCTGCAGGTGCTGGCCACAGACCAGTTCTCTGCTCTTTCTGCCTGATGTGCTCTCAGTCCTAGAGGTAGCTGCTCAGCTCATCCAGGACGGCACATCGATGTGAGCTGTGGCAAGAGGGTTTGCTGTGTCTGTCAGCACAGTGTCCAGAGCATGGAGGAGACACCAGGAGACAGGCCAGTCCACCGGGACAAGTGGAGGGGGCAACAACCCAGCAGCAGGCCCGCTACCTCCTCCTTTGTGCAGGGAGGAGCAGGAGGAGCCCGGCCAGAGCCTTCTGAGCTCTGAACCATGACTGCTGGTCTGTGGAGGAGCAGGACTTCATGCTGCAGTGAGGAACCGTCCCACACTGACATGTGACAGCAGTAAAAACAGTAGAACTCAGAACCTGCTCCGTGTTCTCAGGATCAGAGGCGCTGCTTCACCGGCAGGCACAGCAGGCAGCTGCTGGGACTCAGCCAGGAGGCCCCTGAGGGCCGACAAACTTTAAACCACAGCAGGTGTGGAGGTGTACACAGTGCAGTGACAACAGGAGAGCTCCCTAAGGGGCTCAGACTGCACTGAATGCAGAAAGTTTTTGTTGGTGTCACATTATTTTTAACACGGTGGACATTGACAGACTCTAGTGGGGCCTCTGTTCAGGACGTTTCCCTGGCGTTTAAAGGCAGAGGAACAAATCCGTGCTGTCTCGTCAAAGTCTCATCTTACTCAGCCAGTTGGATCGTTTTCGTTCTATAAAGATAAAATAAGAATAATGAGAACAGCTGATCTACACACAGCAGGATGTCCATCAGTGCGCCGTGGGCCTGCTGAGTGTGAGTAGCCTCCCTGCTGAGCCCCAGCAGCATCACACACTCATTCTGTTGATTTATTCTGATGGTTCTTCAAAGAACACAGCCGGGCGGCTCAGCTGGACACACACAGGCTGGATGGAGAGCTCACCTGAGGAAATCTGGCCCACTCTGATTCTCATGTGGTTCACCGTTCTTCAGTGAGTCCACTAACGCTCATGTAGCAGACAGAGTGGACGGGTCGGCAGGTTGTGGTGCTGAGCTGTGTGACTGAGATCAGCTCCTCTCAGGGAGGAGGAGGGATGCTGTGGGTATGGATATGTCCGTCCTTCCATTCCAGCAGCAGTATAAGTATTGTCCAGAAACTAAACAGTCCTGTTTACGGCAGCTGCTCCCCAAGCTACGTCGTTATGGCAACAAGCCTGCGCTCCTTTTGCATGAAAATAAAGCTAAAATGAGGAAAATGTGTTATTAAACCGCTAAACATGTGAAACGATGGATCCTTGTCTGAAGTCATGGTGTGTGTGTGTGTGTGTGTGGTTCACCTGTTTCCTGTTGGCTGGGCTGATGTTTCTGCTCAACATGGAGGTCTGTGGGGAGGCAGCCATCAGAGGCTGCAGCGGGAAGAAGATCCCCGGTGTGTGTGTGTGAGTGTGTGAGTGTACTCTCAGTGTGTGTGTTTCACTGACAAAGGTTAGACACTGTGTCTGATGTGTGGACGTAAAAAGGGAGAGGACACAAACAGCGGCTGGACGTGGAGCAGCGTGCAGAGTGTGACGCTCTCCGCCTGCTTTTGTCTGTTCGCCTCCTTTCACTCTCCGTCTTTGATCCTTCCCGTCGCTTCTGTTCTTCTTCGTCCTCACTTTTTTCTGCTTTTCTTTCATTTCCAGCTCTTTGATTTCACTTTTTCTTTGTGAAGAAAACAGCCCCTGCAAACCCGGCGAGGAACCCCGAACACATTTCCTGTTGCTTATTAGAAGGAATAAGGAGGCAGGTTGTTTAATGCCCCCCCCCCCCCCATGTTAATGCAGTAGAGCACCCAGTCAACAATCTGACTTTGTCCCAAGGACGCACAGCTCTTTCTCTCATTGTCACACAGGTGGCGTTTCTCTGCCTAAACTAAGGAGACGGGAAATAAGTCGGATTATCCGAAAAGGCTCCGTCCCAGTTTCTCCCCAGTGGAGGCTCTTTGTGAACTGCAGCAGGCTCCGAGTTTCAATCAGACGTCGTTAGAGTGGTGATTTGGAGGTTTTTGTAAATAATCAGGTTTTCTGGTTTAATGGCGGGGTCCCTCAGGAGGCGGCTGTGAGCCGAGGAACTCTGTGTGGATTTGCATTGAGGTTAATGTGAGGAGAGAACGTGATCAGCAAGCGAAAGGAGGCTCAACACTCACTGTGCTGCTGTCAGGGATAAAACTGCCTCCATCTACAGGTGGTGTCACCTCCACAAACAGACCATGGAGTCTTTAATCTGATGTTGTTGTTGAGTTAAGGGTTGAAACAGACTCTCAGGATCTCAGGATCTTGAGTCAACCTCAGCCTCAGCCTCACACTCATTGATGTGAACACACGGATGTGCAGTTATTCCACCTCCATAAAGTCTTTTCTCCGTCTGTCTGCCTCTGATCTTATCCACCCTAATCCTCCGTCCTCCCAT
This sequence comes from Parambassis ranga, assembly GCF_900634625.1. Classification (NCBI taxonomy): domain Eukaryota; kingdom Metazoa; phylum Chordata; class Actinopteri; family Ambassidae; genus Parambassis; species Parambassis ranga. The sequence continues at coordinate 2,183,065 of NC_041024.1, read as the reverse complement.
CACATCCACTGACCTGCTTTCCGTCTTTCTTCTCTCGTCCTGCTTGTTGTTGCCTCCCCTCCAGCTCAGCTCTCTCTCTCTGTTGGTTTGTGTCCTTGACTCAGAAAGATTTAACAGTAAATTAGTTTTCTTGTTGTTGTTCTGGGATGAAATCACAGCACAGAGGCAGAGCTACAAACTCCAACACTGAGAGCAGAGTGTAAGAACAGCTGCCGCAGCAGATTGTGTGGTGAAGATGTGACAGTGTGGATGGTTCTGACAGAGACGTGGATTACTCTGAGAAGTTTCTACGGCTGTTTTGATGTTGTGAAACTGGGTCAGTCTCCACTTTAACCACCGAGAATCCAAGTGATGCAGCAAACCTTCAGAGCCACAGAGATCTGATGCTCAAACCACACAACAATCTAAAAACACTGGGACGTTTGCCTCCACAGGACCTCAGTGCCTCAGACAGTCATCGGTGGTAAAGTTTAGATAAACACCAGACGATAACACAGCCGCGCGCCCTCCTGTGGTCGTCTGAATAAGTGCACATAGATGAAAGGATGGTGGAGAAGTTTGGCCGTGAGAGGAGAGATTCATTTGGAATCAGGCAGAGAAGCAGCAACATCACCGCCGTCACACATACAACGTGCTGATCTCTGTCGGATTAACAAACAACGTCGCCAGCACTTACAATGTGGGCCGTCATAGCCCAATAAACATATTATAGTATATATAACAGGTCATGATACGTTAATCACTATATTTGCTGATGTACTGACCATCTGATGGACACTGCTTTTCATGATGCATTGTGGGATACATTAGGGGCCCTATATTGGGTCTATAAATCCTCATTACTGTTGAGGTGATCCCCGTGGAATTCTTCTGTCACCTCCCCGAACCTGTTGGTAAAGAGAAGAGCGGACAAAGTTGGTCTCAAATTAACTGTTTATTTAAGGTAAGGGCCCTCCCTGCTGTTGGTCATGAACCTGAGCCACAAAGCACCCTCTCCCCTGGAGAGTGGTGACACTTCTAATTATGCAAACACACGCTAAGTGATGTTGCCTGTTAAAAACTCTTTAACCCTTCACTATTCGGACAGCACTACAAAATGGCGGAGGCTCATTACAGGGCCATCTGATTTCAGACACAGCCTTGGTGTTACTCTGTGCTAAGTTTCAAACTCATACTTGCAGGTGATCACTTGACCTATCACGACGTGCCTTTATCCAATCAGCACAAAGAATCAAAGTGACACAGTGTTGTTGGAGCAGAAGCCACAAACCTCTGTGTCCATGGACGCTAACTAGCAGCTGTTGCTAAAGTAGTAAACATTTTCTTTAAAGGTAGGGTAGGAGGTTTGGAAAACTCAGTGAGAGTCAGCCAGATTTCAAAGTAAACACACGCCCCTTTCTCTCGGAGCTCACCCTGAAGCCACGCCTCCAATCACATGGACGCGCATCACCTGAAGACGAGCTGTGTTCTGTGCCCTCGGCCATCATGCACGTACCTCTCTGGTGTTCAGAGCAGGAAGAGAGTGATAACCAGCCAATACTCCGTGCAGGGTCCACCCGGAGGATTGGCTGATGTTTTTAGTGTTTTATAGCTTCCACAGATGATTCATATTCTTCATTTTAATGTGAAACTGCCGAACTAATCGGTTGCTATCGGACTGTAAAGAGAAGTTACACTAATTTAACAGTGCATCAGAATGAAATCTCCTACCCGACCTTTAACCCTTCATAGTTCAGATTCAAAACTACCTGCTACCCTTTGTTGTGTTAGTATGACACTGCAGTGATGTATGTGCAGAATGATGGGATGGATGGTCGTCCATTTTGGAAGTAAACAACAGCAAAGCTACCATGTAGCATTGGCTGACACTTTAAAAGGAGAAGCTACGTGAGCTTTTTTCCTGATTTTCTTCAGTTTACAGCATTGTGTTATTGTGATGCTGTGTGTGACGCTGCAGCAGCTGCTGCTTGAATGTCAAACACTGCGGTAAAGTTGTCTGTGAGCTCCTCCTCAGAGCCGATAAGTGACTGATGAATGGACCCATCACAGCTCGGGCAGCAGCGGGAGGCTAATGTTCAGTTTTTCCCTCTTTTTGTCACAACAAAGCACGTCAGAGCCGGGCTTCTGATTTTTACAGCCTCTTATCTGTCACACTTT